>NW_024082257.1:0-10700 GCF_003009895.1 Hyaena hyaena | reverse complement strand
GAAAGAGAGAGAAGGCAGGGCGAGATGAGGCACAATTGCAAATAGAATGAACAGGCAGAAGGGATAAGAAGCTTTTTTCAAAGAGGTAATGGGTAGAATATGGTTGGATAGGTGAGAGAAGGATGCTGGAATTATCCAGAGAAACTATATAGTCTAAGTACTCCTGAGAGAAAGAGATGAAAATGTCGGTAGGTGTAGAATTTACATTTACACAATGGACTCGTGATTATTTAAGCAAGCTGACGACCAGAGTTAATCAGGTCAGTGTTCTGGGGAAAAAAGAGAGAAAAGAGAAAGAAGAAAAAGAAGAAAAAAAAAGGGGAGGAGGGCAGCTCTCAGGCAGGGATGGGCGTGGCGTGACCCAATGCCTCAGGCGGGAGCTCTGCCTTGGCGGTTGTGGGGAGGAGAGTGAGGGTGCTCCAGTCCCTTCTTGAAGCAAGAGCTGCTCCTCGCTTTTTTGGGCGTGTAAACTCCCCTACTGGGGGTGCAGCCGAAGTTGGTTGCACTCTTCAACCCAGGCCAGTTCCAATCTCCAAATCCCCGTCCGCACGCCCCGCTGAAATTGCCTCAGACACCCCTTCCCAGGCAACCCCCTCGGGCAATTCCAGGCCCCCTGCCGAGCTCTGGGGGTGGCGTCAGAATCGCTGTTTCCTTCTCTGGGTCGAGCTGGCGCGGGGGCTTGCCTGCCGGGTGCGCTGAGCCCGCTGGAGTGAGGAAAACCAGGTCCCTCTATGGCTCGTCACCCGAAACATGAACTCACAGGCAAATTTCCCAGTTTTTAGCTCTTTGCCTTCCCTACAGAGCCTCAGCCAGCCAGGAGCGCGGACGCCCGGTGTCCACGCTGCTCTTTCAGGGGCCCCAGCCACCCAGGAGGACAATGGCAGCAGTTGCAATGCCACTCTGAAGTCCAGCCACCGGGAGCAGCACAAAGAATCAGCTTGTGCGCTCAGCGCCCCCGGGACCAGTTGGCGCGAGGGGACCAGGCATGCAGGTATTTGGCAAGTACGGTCTTTCTATGCACCGAGGGGAGATTTCCCCCCAACCCCCCGAGCGGAGGTTTTCCTTTTTCGGACTCTCTCCTTTTCCCCTCTCACTCCCCGTAGAGGGTAGAGGGGGATCGCCTCCCACCCTGGAGTCTCTAATCCCGGCCCGATTTTATCTTCCCTGGTTCGCACTCACGTTAGAAGGCTCTCTCAGTGGATTCTGCGTCCTTTTTCTCCCAATCTCTCAGGTTTTGTAAGGTTTCCAATGGCTTCAGATCTTTTCTGTGTGATGTATGGGCGCGAGTTCAAGTACGGAGCTCCTTACTTCTCCGCCATCTTGCCCCTCCCTCCCCAAGAAGAGACTTATAACAGGAATTGATTCAGGCAGTTAAAGAAGACAAGAGGTCCCACAATCTGCTGTCTGCCAACTGGAGAATTTAGGAAAACAAGTAGTGTAATTCAGCCTGAGTCCAAAGGTCTAAGATGTGGTGTAACTCCAGTCCTAGGTTAAAGGCATGAGAACCACGGAGTTACTGATGTAACTTCCAGAGTCTGAAGGAGAACCAGAACCTCAGATGTCCCAGCTCAAGAAAACAGAAAGAATTCACTCTCCCTTTGCCTTTTTGTTTTATTTGGAACCCCAATGATTTGGATGTTGCCTTCCCACATTTCTAAAAGTGGCTTTCTTTACAGTCTGCTGAATCAAATGCCAGTGTATCCTAGAAAAACCTTCACAGACACCACCAGAAATAATGTTTTACCAGCTCTCTGGGCATCCCTTAGGCCAGTCAAGTAGACACAAATTCAACCATCACAGGAAGGGAAAAAAATTTCCAGGTAGAGAGACAACATTTGCAAATCTCTGAATCTTAAAAGGTCTAGTCTGTATAAAGAGTCATTAAATGCTCTGAGCAGGTGGTAGTGAATGGCAAGTGATGCTTGTGAAGTGGAGGAGCCCACTGGTGAAGAATGTGGCTCTGTCTCTGATTCCTTGAGTTACAATCCTGGCTATATAATTTATTATCTGTTCCTCACTGGACAAGGAATTTAAACTGTCTTCATCATAGTCTCCTCACCTATGCAATGAGAAGAACTTTCTCTTAGGGTTATTGTGAAAACCATTGAGTTAATATTTGTACTGTGCTTAGACTACTGAAATGTGTGTAGTGCATAGTAATCCAATGAGAAATGAGCTTTAAGTGTGTTTCTGAACAATCTGCAATTTTAACAACTTAGCCTGTTGCATAAGTGCAGTATCTGATTTTGTGTGTGTGCGTGTGTACGTGTGTGTATGTATGACAGAGAAAGTACATGATATCCATTATAATATATAATATTATTTTAGAGGGAATGAATATATGTGGACATATGTATATATATGTAAGAGTATGAAGGTTGTGGGAGGAACACAAGAGAGACAGATAAAAGACAACCAATCTAATTCTGTAGACAGAAACAAATTTCTTTTTTAGATTATGGATTTAAAACAGCTAAAGCACCAAAATCCTTTAATGTTTTTTAAAGATAGTCTTTTGAGTTAACTGAATATAAGAAAGTATTACTCAAGAGAGAATAAAATTCCTTTCCAGTTAGCTGGATTAATTCAGTAAAGCCACTAGGCAAGATCATGGAGTCATTGGTTCACCAAGAGAGAATCAAACTCTCTCCAGCTATGTCTGCTGTCCCAACTTCTTGACTCTTTTCCTGGTTTCATTACCACTCCCTCCAGCTCCATACCCCACCCACCAATATTATCTCATGCTTTAAAAATCCGAATATAGATGAAGGAGTCTCTTGGCATATGACTTTTGTTACTTATTAGGCTAACCCAAGATCCTCCTGATGTCTTAAATTACTCTTACCAATTCACATCTCTTTCCTTGGCCTCTCCACCATGCCTCTCCTGAGAGGTTATATCTATTGAGTATATCCAAGAGAAACGTGCCATTACTTAGCTACACCCTTAGAACAACATCTGATGAATGAAATCACTCTGAGATACTAATGGTGGCTCATTGCTTCGAATTAACTATGGCCTGGGATACTTGCATTGTTTCACTTAACTTCCCTTATGAAGGGAAGCAGATTTCAAAGCATGGATATCTTTTTCTGTTTTGTGGGAGAGACCTTCTAAAATCATACTGTGTACATAGACTGCTAATGAGTAAGACTAGTCCTCCTGGAAGATTTATCTTTAATGCCAAATTTTAGTGGTTCAAGTTAGGCAATCCCCTTAGAAATGTACACTCTATGTAGTGTGTACAAAGTGCAAGTACTTTGCTTGTACTTTTAGGAGAGTTCAACTCAAATCATGACTTAAATCTTAACATGGAGTTCACCTTTAATGGCGATTGTAGCAACTGATTTCTGTTGTCCCTTTTGGTATCTTAGTTTGAAAATCTTATTTCTCTTCAAAACTTCATTCTTGAAAGAACAGTTGTACAGATCGCAAGGGATACCAGTGTTCTTAGAGTATTTTTCTTTTTATTACCACCGTTTTTTTTTTGCCATTCTTTGCAATCTTATTATAATTAGTCACTACTGATGCTCCTCTGCAATCTTCAAAAACGTTATTATCTTTTTTTCCCCTCAAAACAAGGAGGGCATTGATTGGACTGTAATGCTTGAACAAGTTACAATGCTAAAATTTTCTTATCAAGAGAATCTGATGTCTATGAACATCCACAGAGAGTCTTGGCATTTTCATTCAAGCTAGGATAGAGAAGCTCATTTTGTATGCTTCTTGGTTCTTTGTCATTCATGTTTGGGGGGGTGGCTGGGGGTAAGCACACAGCCTGAGAAGACTGACAACCAAAATAAGGCTGATCAGGGTTTGAGGCATTGCATGCTTCACCCATGCCTATAATTTTAAAGAGATTTTAACTTTCTTTGATAGTTTAATTCAATCAAAGGGAAATTCAGTGTGGATTTAGTATACAGCTAGACCCTGGGGGAGGCACAATAGCTGGCACAGGAAGCCTTCTTCAAGGACATAGAAGCCTTGGTATATTTGAAATAACAGGCTTTGAGAAAAGGGAACATACTCTCAGATGCCCGTTCTATAAGCTCTTGTAAGGTCAGAATCCTGTCTAATTTTGAGATCATATCTTGCTTATGAGAGATGGTCACACACTCTCAGAGCTGTCACTAACACTTAAACTGATCGGGCTCAATGTCTTTGTCTGTAATTAAACAGTTACACTAAATTGATTGTATGTTCCTTTCTTTTTTGTCTACATTCCATGATTCTTGACATAAGAATCATGCAAGACAGTAAGTCACAGAGTGCCAAATCAGATATGATATACAACCTTCATGGATAGGACAGATAATTCTTTTTTTTAAATAATTTTTTTATCATTTGTTTATTTTTGGAGGACTGAAGCAGAGCACGAACAGGAGAGGAGCAGAGAGAGAGGGAGACACAGAATCTGAAGCAGGCTCCAGGCTCTTAGCTGTCAGCACAGAGCATGACATGGGACTAAAACTCACGAACCATGAGATCATGACCTGAGCCGAAGTCAAAGGCTTAACCGACTGAGACATCTAGGCATCCCCACCTTTTTTTTTTTTTAACAAATTTTTCGATAGGATATATAATTCTATATGTGATCAGGAAATGAGGGTCAGGAGGAAGCTACTGCAAAAACTAGAAAAGAATGATGGAGGATGTAAAAAAGGACCTATCTTGAAGTTAGACAGAGCATGGATGGCCTAACAGAAAGGAAAGGATGGAATTAGCATATTCTATCAAATGTATGATATCATCAATTACAGGCATACCTCATCTTATTGTGCTTTGCAGATGCTTTTTTCAAATTGAAGGTTTGTAGAAACCCTGCACAGAGAAAGCCTATTTGGACCATTTTTCAATAGTATTTGTTCACTTCATATCTCTGTGTCATATTTTAGTATCTCACAATATTTCAAACTTATTATTATTATATTTGTTACAGTGATGTGTGACTAGTGATTATAATTCATTAAAAGCTTGGATTTTTTAGTAATAAGGTATTTTTCATTAAGGTATGTACATTGATTTTAAGACCTAATGTTATTGCACACTTAATAAACTACAGTATAGTATAACATGACTTTTATATACAGTGAAAAGCAAAAAATATTATCTGACTTGATTTATTATATTTGCTTTATTGAAGTGGTCTGCAATCACACCTGAAATATCTTCATGGTATGCTTATATAAGATACATTATTACTTTATGCATTGCTAAAAGGTAAAATACTACCAATTAAACTACAATCCTGTGCTTTGTTATCTCCTTCATTTTGACTTTATATATTTTTAAAAAGCTCCATTATATCCATTTGAATCTAAAAAAGACATACAGATTGCCAATAGGTACATGGAAAGGTGTTTAAAATCACCAATCATCAAAGAAATGCAAATCAAAACCATAATGGGACATGACCTCACTCCTGTTAGAATGGTTACTATCAAAAAGACCATAAATGATAGGTGTTGGCAAGGATACGCAGAAAAGGGAAACCTTGTACATACACTGCTGGGAATGTAAAGTGGTACAGCCACTATGGAAAACAGTATGGAGAGTCCTCAAAAAACAAAAATAAAAGTTCTATATGATCAGAAATTCCATTTATGGGTGTTTCTCCAAAGAAAATGAAGACACTAACTCAAATAGCTATCTGCACCCCATATTCATTGCAGCATTATTTACAATAGTCAAGACATAGAAATAATCTAAGAGTCTGTGGATGTATAAGTGAGTAAATGAGTAAAGAAAATGTTATATACATATATATAATATGTATTATTATATTACATATATAATATATAAAATAGATCAATATATTATATTAATATACTTAATATATTTATATTAATCTACAGGCTATATAATATACATTATATACATACATTTGCCATTCTCAACAACATGGATGGAACTTGAGGGCATTATGTAGTGAAATAAGGGAGACAGAAAAAGATAAATACCATATGATTTCACTTACATGTGGAATTTAAATCAAAACAAAGTAAAATAACTCACAGATATGGAAAACATTAATAATTGCTAGAGGTGAAGGGTGAGAGGCAGGTGAAATGGGTGAAAATAGTCAAAAGGTACAAGCTTCCAGTTATAAAATAAGTCCTAATGATGTCATATAAAGCATTAGACTAAAGTTTATAATACTGTATTGTATATTTGAAGGTTGCTAAGAGAATGGATCTTAAAACTTCTCATGAAAAGAAAAAATGTAATGATTTGTGTTGATAGATGTTAACTAGCCTTATTGTGATCATTTTATAATACAGACATATATAGAATCAATATGTTGTACACCTGAAACTTACATAATGTTTTATGTCAGTTACAGATTCATTTTAAAAGAAGTATCACTATGCTAATTTGGATATTAAAAGAAGGATCACATGAACAGCTATCCAAGCAGTCAATGACAGTTGCACCATAAATGGCCAAAATATATGATAGATGTTACTACTGACTGTAAGACAGCCTATTGTCAGGTTAAAATATGACAAAGTAAATGTGCTTAATCTTGAAAATCAGCCAAGTCAGCTAGCATGAATCTTATAGGTAAGACCATGGGGTGTTCATGCTAGGGGCTAGAATGGTAAAGGGATTGTGTGAATGCAGGGATATTGCTTGGAGGAAAAATCACAAGGCCCCAAGAAGAAAAACTGGGGCATGGGACATATAAAAGAAGATATGACGTATAAAACAATGGCAGACCCAAAAAAGGTCTATTAAAATACATACGTGTATGAATATAAAAATTCCCAATGACTTTTTCTAATCAGTATCTCATACCTTCATCAAATAGAACTTGCCAAATAAACTGGGTTCTGAAAGAATTGTTATAAACTAAATAGCACTCCTAACAATTGACTATCAAATGACCCAGATTTATACAAAAGTAGCACTTAATAGCATTTTATATACTTTCATTTTAGTTCTTGGGGACAGAAATTAAGGATTATTTTAAAAAATACCCCGTTTCACAGAATACAGGAAAAAAATGACATTTCCTCCTGTTTTTTCACTGAAACAACTATGAGTCATTTTGAATTTCATTCAAATCTTTCAATGAAGGTACTTCTTAAACAAAATCTCCGGCAGAAAACAGCCATATGCCTGCAAGCAAACTAAAAGAGAACAAGGCAAAAAGACGATTGTTCCTCTAGTTATGAGCAATATTTAAGATTCTTATTTTACACCATCTTTACCAAACAGACTACTCTCTGTGGTGTTGACTGGGGAGTGGATTTCATTACTAAACCCAAGGTCACAGGTGGTTTTGCACTAAAGCATAATTAAATTGTGAAGAAGGAATTAAAATGGTTTAGCAAATAAGGTCTTCTTATTTGGACTGAATGGGACAAATATAATGCAGTGCCATGTTCAGGCTACAACCAGGCAGCACTTGGGCCCAAAGAGATTAATCTGGAGAGCAATCACTTGATGATCCCTGACTATGAATACTTAGTTGAAATTATTCCTCAGTCACCCTGGGATGGGAAAAGCAATCACTCATAATTAACAGGTCACTTTCTTTGTAGGAATATTTATGCTGGGCACGGAGGGGATGGCATAAGAGAATACCTTTCTTGTTTAGGGAAAAATTGATATGTGTGCTTGGGATGAACATGATGATCAAAAACTATTAAAGAGAAAAGGAACTTATTAAGAATGAAGAGGTATCCTTAATTGTATATTTCCATGTGCACTTGGGGGGCAGGGGACGAAAAGTAGTACTACTCAGAAATAGGCAGCAGAATTGTGATAGAAATTTTTTCACAGTTTGAGAGAAATCAGTTTTCTTCAGCTAGGTCTTGAGGGAAGACAGAAATAAGCACAGTTGATACTAGCTTCTTGCTCTGTTTCCCAAAGATATAATGCTTTTTTTTTTTGGCCTTTAGGAAATTTAAATGTAGAGAGACTCTGATGCCTGCAGACTGTAGAACATTATAACTATATTTCCAGTTCAGTCATGCTTATTATTTAAACCATTTCTACATTATCCCAGTTAGTATACTTGCCCAGTCAAGGATTTAAAACCTCCAGTCACCACATGGAGCAGGACATTTGTTTTTGGACAGTGCTTTCAGAATATATAATGTAATATTGACGTAAAAAATGCTTACATGCACTGCAGATATGTGGGGTGTGTGTTGTGTGTTGCTGGTAGTATAATAGCTAAATAAGTCCGTGAGCAAGTGGGAGAGACCAGCCGCTGATTTTACTTGATAGAAGAATCTAGTTTTTACTAGTATACTAGAAATATTTGAACATGAGAATTTCCATGATTATTCACCAAGCAGGTCTTTTGAAAGATTCAGTCCCATGAATTGGATTAATCAGACTGTCAGATTCTCAATTATTCAGTAAACATGCAAGTTATACTACTGCTTTACTGCCAGTCCTAGCAAAGCTTAAAATAGGTAGTTATCCCCCCTCCCTTTAAACAAACAAACTTGTTCTGTTACAGTAGAAAGAACGCAGAATATGAAATACAAACCCAAATTTAAAATGTTATTTTATTACCTTCCACGTAATTCAAACATTATTTCAGGTCTTCATCCAGCAGGTGATGTAAGGTAGACTTGAGGCAACACAATCAGATTCAACTAATTCACATTCACATGAATGACTGATGGTAATTTACCCATCCAGGAGATATGTAAAATTTAAAACGGGTTCAGATTAATCCAAATGAATGTGTTAAGCAAATTAATAACTATATGTAGTTTGAAAATATACAAAGGGCTTGGGTACATTTTGGAACTGAAAACTACTTTTAATATAGTAGTCCACCCTCTGCCTTCTTGACCAGCTTCCTTAACCTCTTAGTGCTTTTTCCAGCTTCTCCCTTTCTCTATATACATATATCTATACATACATTTACACAGTGTTTTTTGTTTATTACTGTAATATAAAAAAAAAACTCTACATCTATTGTTATACATTTGGGTACACATTGGATCTAATATCTAGAGGGAATTAATTAGAAACGAGTTAAGAAGGACATCCTTTCCAAGAGTGAATCTCAGTCATAATCTATACAGTTAGGATTCTATATAAATAAGCTGGAGCTACTTCTCAGTTTGCCTGACACAGTTCCAGTTCATGTCTGTCGTCCATTTTCCAGTCCAGCTTATAATTTACCCATGACTTTTCCATTTTAAAACGGGGCTCTTCTAGGATTCAAACCACTTTCTCCCAGAGGACTATCGCGGCAGGGACTGGTTAGGGCCAGAGAGGGCCCACCAGGCAGCTTTTCCAGGCTTGAGGCTGCGCTTACGTTCTTGTAGCTGTTGATCCACCGCATTCCTGAACCGCGGACCTCCCACGCACCATAGAGAGGCCCGCGTCACGATAGAGCGTCCCGTCGCGCTCAGATGACGTCAGGTAGGTACCGTTCGCTGAAAGCTTTTCCCATCCACCCCTGCTTAGTTCTCTCCTTCAAGACCCGGCCAAGCGGGAGGAGCCATTATAGGAAGCGATGTCAGTTTGGTTGGGTTAAAGGAATGTACACTTTGGAACGGATGTCACAGTCTTAGTTGGTGAGCCGAATTGTATTATTATTACTAGTTGCATTTCAGTAAGTCAAGATGAGTTTGGTAGACTTCCAATTGACGTTTTGAATCTAGCCCAGTGAAATGCCTGTGCCGGAAACAGTTCCTACTTTAATATATGGTAAAATGTGAAAGATGAACAGCAATGACACCAGTCTCTTTCTCCTGAACCTTTCCAGTCACACATGTGTGCATATATGTAAATGTACCTTCACTTTCTCCTTCAGGAGTAAAATACAGGACACTTGATTAAGCCAAATGTCCTTGAAAACAAGTACCCAGTGACCTTGATGTCGCTCCCTTCATGTTGCTAGACAGTTGGTTTAGCAGTCCCCTTTGCCTTAGACTGTGTGCACTACGACTTTAGCTGCAAGCAGGACATGGGTTTCCTGATGAGTGATGTTAACAGAAGTGTCGAGGTTAGTTTTGCATTAAATATGCTTGGGAAATAAAGGTTGAACAGTTGTGCCGCAGTTCGTATAGTGAACAGCCAAATGTTCTTGTTAACTGGTTTTGTCATTTATTACAAGGCATAAAAATACAAATATATTTAGTTGCTCAGTAAATAATTTTTAAATTTTTCCATAAATCCTTTCAACAGCAATGACCTTTCAAAAGTGTATATTTAATAAAAGTATATGTATTGTTTTCATTTCTAAAAATTTATGTAAATGTATAAATTCCATAAAATGTCTGTTGATATTTACTATCCACAAATGAAGAGGTTAGCAGCTGCATTAAAAAACAAAAAACAAAATCTGTCAGACTTGTGTTACTACAGAAGGCTTGTTTAAAAAAAATAATTCTGTTAAACATGATTTTTCATCTAGATCAAATACATGTTCTTCTCAATTTCTCTTGTTTTCAGTTTTCTTGTGCATTTATAGCTGTTAAAGTGTTGCCTCCATTAGTAAAAGAATGTAAAAATGGTGAATTATACCATTTTATTTATTTATTTTTATTTATTTATTTTTTTTTTTACAAATAGTTTATTGTCAAATTAGTCTCCACATAACACTCAGTGCTCATCCCCACAAGTGTCCTCCTCCATGCCCATCCCCCCCTCCCCCCCACATCCATCAGTCCTCAGTTTTTGTCAGCATTCAAGAGTCTCTCATGGTTTGCCTCTCTCCCTTT
>NW_024082256.1:262506-268612 GCF_003009895.1 Hyaena hyaena | reverse complement strand
TCTCCAAATCCCAGTCCGTGTGCCCCGCTGAAATTGCCTTAGACACAGCTTCCCAGGCAGCCCCCTCGGGCAATTCCAGGCTCCCTGCCGAGCTCTGGGGGCCGAGTCAGAATCGCTGCTTCCTTCTCTGGGTCAGGCTGGCGCGCATGGGCGGGGGCTTGCCTGCTGGGTTCTCTGAGCCCTTGTCCGGTTAGAAGGCTCTCTCAGTGGATTCTGCGTCCTTTTTCTCCCAATCTCTCAGGTTTTGTAAGGTTTCCAATGGCTTCAGATCTTTTCTGTGTGATGTATGGGCGTGAGTGCAAGTACGGAGCTCCTTACTTCTCCGCCATCTTGCCCCCTTCTTCCTCTCTCTTTTTTTTTTAAATTTTTTAATGTTTCATTTATTTCTGCACACCAGGTCCCCTCGTGCCAACTGGTCCTGGAGGGGGCTGAGCACACAAACTGCTTCTTTGTGCTGGCTCCTGGAGGCTAGACTTCAGAGTCATCCATTAAAGTTTTATCATGAGATTGCAGCAATTCGGTCACATCTTCAGGATCCAATTTTAATTCTAGTTATCTTGCTATTTCTACTATATCTGTAATTATTTCCTTCACTGAAGTCTTGAACCCCTCAAAGTCACTCATGAAGGTTGAAATCAACTTCCAAACTCCTGTTAGTATTGGTTTTTGACCCATTCCCATAAATCAAATATTCTTTTTAAATTTTTTAAATGTTTATTTTCGAGAGAGAGAGAGAAAGAGAGAGAGCGAGAGAGCAAGGGAGCACATGAGCAGAGACGGGGCAGAGAGAGGGGGATAGAATCTGAAGCAGGCTCCAGGCTCCGAGCTGTCAGCACAGAGCCCAACATGGGGTTTGAACTTGCAAACCACGAGACCTTGACCAGAGCTGAAATTGGATGCTTAACCGTCTGAGCCACCCAGGCGTCCCTCAAATATTCTTAATGACAGAATGATGAATCCTTTCCAGATGGTTTTTAATTTACTTTGCCGAGATCCACCAGAGGAATTACTGTCTATGAAATGTATTTCTTAAATAAGAAGACTTAAAAGTCAAAATTACTCCTTGATCCATGGGCTGCAGAATGGATGTTGTGTTAGGGGACATGAAAACAATCTTAATCTCACTGTACATCTCTCATGTTCACAAGTCTTGGGTAACCAGGTGCATTATTAATGAGCAGTAATATTTTGAAAAGAATCTCCATTTTTTTTGCGCAGCAGGTTTCAATGGTGCCTCAAATATTCGATAAACCACGTGTTTAAAACACATGTGCTGTCATCTACGCCTTGTTATTCAATTTATAGAACACAGGCAGAGTAGATTTAGCATGATTCTTAAGGGCCCTAGGATTTTTGGAATATTAAATGAGCATTGACTTCAACTTAATGTCACCAGCTGCATTACCCCTTAACAAGAGAGTCAGCTTGTCTTTTTGAAGCTCCAAAGATAGGCATTAACTTTTCTCCACTATAAAAGTCCTAGATGGCACCTTCTTCCAATACAAGGCAATTTTATCTAAATTCAAAATTGGTTGTTTACTGTAGCCATCTGCATCAGCTAGTTCTTCTGGATAACTTGCTGCAAGTTCTACATCAGTACTTGCTGCTTCACAAACTTGCACTTTTATGTTATGGAGATGGTGTCTTTCCTTAAACCTTATTATCCAACCTCTGCTATATTCAGACTTTTCTTGATGGCTACTGATCAGGGTGGTGGTTGCTGATAGTTGGGTAGCTGTGGAAATTTCTTAAAACAAGACAGCAGTGAGGTTTGCTGAATTGATTGATTCTTCCTTTCACAAATGACTTCTCTGTAGCATGCAATGCTGTTTGACAGGATTTTTTACCCACAGTAGAACTTCTTTCAGTATTGGAGTCAATCCTCTCGAACCCTGCTGCTGCTTTATAAACTAAGTTTTTGTAATATTCTAAATCCTTTGTTGTCATTTCAACAATCTTTGCAGCATTTTCATCAGAAGTAGATGTCATCTCAAGAAACCACTTTCTTTGCTCATCCCTAGCACTTTATCCATTCAAGTTTTATCATGAGATTACAAAAATTCAGTTGCATCCTTAGGCTTCACTTCTAATTCTTTTAAAAAAAACTTATAGTTTATTTTTGAGACAAAGAGAGACAGAGCACGAGTGGGGGAGGGGCAGAGAGAGAGAGAGGGAGACACAGAATCGGAAAGAGGCTCCAAGCTCTGAGCTGTCAGCACAGAACCCAACGCGAGTCTCGAACCCACAAACTGTAAGATCATGACCTGAGCCAAAGTCAGACGCTTAACCGACTGAGCCACCCAGGAGCCCCAAGCTTCACTTCTAATTCTATTTCTCTTTCTATTTCCACTATATCTGCAATTGCTTCCCCTACTGTAGTCTTGAATCCCTCAAAGTTATCCATGAGGTTTGGAATCCACGTTTTCCAAATTCCTGTTAATATTGATATGTTGACTTCTTTCCCTGAATCACAAATGTTCCTAATCCCATCTAGAATGGCATCTGATTTACAGAAAGTTTTAAATTTATTTTGTCCAAATTCTTCAGATAAATCCCTGTAGAATGGAGCTATAGCCTTGTAAAATTAATTTCTTAAAGAATAAGACTTGGAAGTCAAAATTATTGATTTTTCCATGGGCTACAGAATGGATATTGCATTAAAAAAAACATTAATCTTGCTGCACATCTCCATCAGAGTTCTTGAGTGACCAGATGAATTGTCAATGAGTGGTAATATTTTGAAAGGAATTTTTTTTTCCAGATCAGGTCTCAACACTCTTAAAATATTCAGTAAGCCATGTTGTAAACAAATGGGCCGTCATCCAGGCTTTGCTGTTACACCAATAGAGCACAGAGTAGGTCTAACCTAATCTTAAGGGACCTAGGATTCTCAAAATGGTAAATGAGCATTGACTTCAGCTTAAAGTCATCAACTACATTAGCCCCTAACAAGAGAGTCAGCATGTCCTTTGAAATTTTGAAGCCAGGTATTCGTTTCTTTCGTCTAGCTATGAAAGTCCTAGATGACATTTTCTTCCAACAGAAGGCTGCATCTTCTACACTGAGAATCTGTTGTTTAGTGTAGCCACCGTCAATCAATCTATCTTAGATGTATTCTCCGGATAACTTGCTGCATTTTCTACATCAACATTGTGCTTCATCTTGCAGTTTTGTGTTATGCAGATGACTTATTTTCCTCAGTTTCATGAACCAACCCCTGCTAGCTTCAAACATTTCTTCTTCACCTTCCTAACCTCTCTTAGCCTTCATAGAATTAAAGAGAGTTAAGGCCTTGGTATGGATGAGGCTTTGGCTTAAGGGAATGTTGGGGTTGATTTTATCTTCTATCCAGACCACTAAAACTTTCTCCATATCAGCAATAAAGCTGTTTCACTTTCTTATTCATTTTTTCACTGGAGTAGCACTTTTAATTTCCTTCAATAACTTTTCCTTTACATTCACAACTTGACTGTTTGGCACAAAAAGCCTAGCTTTCAGCCTCTCAGCTTTTTGACATCCCTTCCTCACTGAACGCAATACATTCTAGCTTTTGATTTAAAGTAAGAGACATGCAACTCTTCATTTCACTTGAATACGTCAAAGCCATTGTAGGGTTATTAATTGACCTAATTTCAATATTGTTGTGTTTCGGGGAATCAAGAGGCCTGACAAGGGGGAGAGAAATGGTTGGTGGAGCAATCAGAATACACACATTTATCCATTAAGTTTGCCATCTTATATGGACACAGTTCGTGGTTCCCCAAAACAATTACAATAGTTACATCAAAGATCACAGATCACAAATTATCATAACAAATACAATAATAATTTAAAATTTGAAATATTTATATGTTTGCACGTATAGGAGGATTAGGAGGAACTTGACGGAGGAACAAGGGGGAGAAGAAGGGCGGAAATGGTGGGGGAAAGGGAGAGAGGCAAACCATGAGAGACTCTTGAATGCTGACAAAAACTGAGGACNGAGAGAGGCAAACCATGAGAGACTCTTGAATGCTGACAAAAACTGAGGACTGATGGATGTGGGGGGGAGGGGGGTGGGCATGGAGGAGGGCACTTTGGGGATGAGCACTGAGTGTTATGTGGAAACTAATTTGACAATAAACTATTTGTATAAAAAAAATTTGAAATATTTCAAGAATTACCAGAATGAGACACACAGGCATAATGCGAGCAAATCCTTTCGAAGAAATGACACCAATAGAGTTGTTCAATGAAGGGTTTCCAGAAACTTCCAACTTGTAAGAAAAACCCCTCAATATCTGTGAAGCACAATAAAGTGAAGCACAATGAAATGAGGTATGCCTATACTTTCCATGTTTCACAACTGTCACAGATCTCAGGACTATCAAAAGTTCTAGAAAACCTTTGCCCATGCTTTGTATTTGCCAAAAGGGGAAATTGAGTTCAAGGAAGGTAAAGGATAACCAATAGTATTCAATCATCATCATTATTATAATGATTATGGGTTCTTCTTTTTTAAATATAGTCATCCCTTGATTATTTTTCTTTTTCTAAATTTCCTTTGAAAACCTTTTACTTCTAGCAATCCTTTAAATACATATCTATCATACTATTTTTTCCAGTTTTTAATCTAGCTATTAGATTACCCTTCTTTCCCTTAATATAGCAATTTTTTTTGGTTGGAATATCTGACTTGTCTGAAAAGCTATCAATAGAAATTTTACTCCAGTCTTGAACCATGGGATTTATAATTTGTATTGCCTTATTTTTTTAAAAATATTCCCTATTCTACAGCGAGACACTTGAAGGCAAGAACCATATGTCACTCATTCATCAACCTCGGTGTCTGTAACATAGCCATGTGTCTGGGCCAGAGAGGATGTTAAATAACTGTTGAATAAATGAATATCATATATGATGACTTCATTTTTTATAATACACATTTAACATTAAAAACTACATCAAAGTACTTTTCCATATTCTTCCCATGAAGCATGGCTAAAAACACTGGGTACTGTATATAAAGCAAATATAAAAGGCTGAAAGGTATAGAGGAGGCTGATGGGCTAGGAACCTCCTTGAACCAAGGAACAACACAGCAGTGAATGAAACTGTTTTTATTTTGCCACATATATCGTAGACCTGGAAGTGAAAAAGCCAGCAACACAGAAATACCTATGGATAAACAAGTCCCTAGAAATCTTTATTTTTCTAGCTAAAAGACTAAGAAAGGGGCAGCATAGCAAGACAGAAAAATTTTAGACAATAACCACTCTGCTCCAGCCAAACACCATGGGGAAAAGTTCTTCCCATCTGACTTTTGTCAGCAAAGTCCTAGTGGGGAGCCTAGACTTCTACACTCACCCAGTTGTAACAAGTGCCCCAAACTACCCCCACCATGCTTAAGTACTATCAAAGAAAATTGAGTGGAGAGCTAAGTATTTCATTCCTTCTCAGTGGTAAGAAAGTCTACTCCTCCCCCATCGCATCAATGGAGGGAGCCTGGACTTTCATCTTTCCAGACTTTAACCTTTGACTCTCTTCCCACTTCTGGAAAGATGCCAAGGTGGTGCCTTACTGGCACAGTGTCATAGTAGGCTTGCTAAAACACAAGATTTAAATATAAGATCCAGAGTCTTATACAAAATGTCTAGGATAGAAAACCACTTGTCACACCAAAGGCTAGGAAAATCTTAACTTCAATGAGAAAAGTTAGTTAACTAGCCCAGGTACCAAGGCGACACATGTTGGAATTATTTGACAAGGATTTATAAAGCAGCCATCCTAAAAATGCTTCAATGAGCAACTATAACCGTACTTGAAACAAATGAAAAAATACTGCCTCAGCAACTAAATAGGAAATATAAAGAAAAACCAAATGAAATCTGGCCATGTGTAGCAACATGGATGGAACTTGAGGGTGTTATGCTGAACGAAATAAGTCAGGCAGAGAAGGACAGCTACCATATGTTTGCACGTATAGGAGGATTAGGAGGAACTTAACGGAGGATCGTGGGGGAGAAGAAGGGAGGAAATAGTGGGGGAGAGGGAGGGAGGCAAACCATGAGAGACTCTTGAATGCTGAGAACAAACTGAGGACTGATGGGTGTGGAGGGGAGGGGGG
>NW_024082256.1:255608-261931 GCF_003009895.1 Hyaena hyaena | reverse complement strand
GGGATGGGCATGGAGGAGGACACTTGTGGGGATGAGAACTGGGTGTTATGTGGAAACTAATTTGACAATAAACTATTTGTAAAAAAAAAAAAAGAAGAAAAAAGAAAAAACAAATGTACATTTTAGAACTAAAAAATAACAACTGAAATAATGATAATAAGAGCCTCATTGGGTAGGCTCCATAAAAGAATAGAGAGGACAGAGGAAATAAGCAGTGAATTTGAAGATAGAATGATAAATATTATCAAGTCTGAACAACAGAGAGAAAATAAATTGAAAAATAAAAATTAACAAAGCCTCAAGGAACTGTGGTACTCTAACAAAGATATAACATTCCTGTCATCAGAGTAGTCCTGTATGGAGAGAAGAAAGGAGATGGGGCCAGAAAAGTACTCAAAGAAGTAGTGACTGAAAAATTTCCAAATTAGGAAAAGACAAACCTACAGTATCAAGAAGCTGAGTGAATCCCAAAGAGGGTGAACTCAAAGAAATTTATGCGAAGATATATCATAATCTAACTTCTGAAATCTAAACACACTCACACAATATACTCTTGAAAACATGAGAGAGAAATGACACATTAACCAATGAGAAAAAAACATTTAAAAGACAGTGGATTTCTTATCAGAAACCATGAAGGGCAGAAGGAAGAAAGAAGTGGCACATATTTCAAGTGCTGAAAGAAAAAAATCCATAAACCTGGAATTGCATATCTAATGAAAATATCCTTTAGGAATGAAGGGGGAATCAAGATATTCTTAGATGAATGAAAACTAAGAGAATTTGTTACTAGCAAACCTACCCTAAATGAATGGCCAAAGGAAATTCTTTAAATAGAAAGGAAACAATAAAAGAAAGAATCTTGAAACATGAAGAAGGGAGAAAGAACAATTAAAAAAGTAAAATTATGGATAAATACAATAGACTTTCCTTCCCCTTTTGTGTTATCTAAATTACGTTTAACGTTGACCCAAAATTATATTGATTCCTGATGTGGTTATCAATGTATATAAAACAAATATTTAGGGCAATTTTATTATAAATGAGGGAGAGTGAAAGGACATGA
The DNA here is from genome assembly GCF_003009895.1 of Hyaena hyaena. Taxonomy (NCBI): domain Eukaryota; kingdom Metazoa; phylum Chordata; class Mammalia; order Carnivora; family Hyaenidae; genus Hyaena; species Hyaena hyaena. Next base: position 260,865 of record NW_024082256.1, on the reverse strand, counting down.
AGGAAGTTAGGTTCTTACATTCCACTCAAACTTGTGAAATGTGAACATCTGTAAACTGATAAGTTATATACATGTAATATAATACCTAGAGCAACCACTAAAACGTATACAAAAGGAGACACTCAAAAGCACTATAAATAAATCAAAATGGAATTCTAAAAACTGTTAAAAGAAACTACAAGTAGGCAGGGAAAAGGGAAATAGAGGAGGGAAAAACAGAGGGAACCAAAAACAAAAACAAAATGACCGTACATGTCAATGATTATGTCCATTGTAAATGATCTAAACACATGAAGTAAAACACAGAGATTGGTAGAGTGGATAGAAAACAAACAAACAAACAACAACAACAAGAACAACAAAACATGTCCCAAGAATATGCTCTGTACAAAAAACTCACTGCCAAGTATGTAGCTCCAGGAAATTATACTGGGTGAAAGAAGCCAATTTTCAGAGGTCATATACTTTATGAGTCTATTTTTGTAACTTTCTTAAAATAATATTATAGAGATGCATAAAAAAATTAGTCGTTGCCTAGGAATAGTAGAAAAGTGGGCTGAGTGTGACTTTGAGGGAGTAGCACAAAGGAGATGTTTGTGATGATGGAACAGTTCTACATCTTGATTGCAGTGGTAGTTACATGAATCTATACGTGTGATAAAATGATATCTAACTACACACATATAATGCACCAATGTAAATTTCCTGGTTTTGATATTTTAGTATAGTTGCATAAGATGTAACCATTGGGGGGAACTGGGTGAAGTAGTCATAAGAGTTCTCTGGATTATCTTGGCTATTTCCTGTGAATCTATAATTATTTCAAAATTTAAAAGTTTAAAAGAAACCCAAACAAATTGATCTTTTTGTGGTTCTGTTTTATTATTAAACTGGCTCTGACAAAGCTTCCAGAATAATTCCCTGTATAAAAGTAATTTGTCCCAGAAGTCCATGTGTCTTAGTTGAATACAATTATAACAACAGAAACCCTCCCACCCATGGAGGATCAAGTCCATTTTAGGAATTAAGGGACATCAGCCAACCTCCCTACTTCTCCAGAACCTCCCTCCTCCCTAGCCCACCATCCAGACCCTGAACTCTGAAGTCTAGGGTCCTATGAGGAGAACAGAGGAGTGAAAGAGCTGGAGATAGTAGCTACTAGAGAGTGCTAGGAGGGCACTCCACAAGGTCACAACCCATCAGCAGATCCAGTCATTATTAAAGTGCCAAAGTTTGTAAATGATACCTTTAACCAACGAGAATTGATTCAGGATTTACCCTATAATGAAATTACTCTGCCTTGCATTTTGTATGCTTTCCTGAATGGTAGTAAAAGGAGTGGAGGGATAGCCCATGGCAGGAATTAAACATAACCTTAGGAGCATGTCACCTGAGGCATCCCTTGTGTGTGCAGAGCTTCACTTCTGCTTTATAATTTGGTGTCAGTTGTTTAGGTCTGACCTGGCCTTCAAACCCTCTTCTTACATCAGGTCCACGTCTGCCCATTTCTTCTGCTCATATCAAGACGTAGTTATTGATCTGATTGGTCAAAGCCAGAATAATGTCTGATAATGTACAATATAACACTCTGTGAAGACTGAATTGGAGCCTGTCATTTTGGTTCAGGGTCTTCTGGTCCCCCAACTTTCCATAGACTAATTCTTGGACTAATATATCCATATATTCTGTGAAGAGCAAGAGATTGCGAGACTGCTGAGCCACTTATCTGGCAAGCCATATGGAAACAAAGGGAGAAAAAAATAAGAAAGAGATTTATAGAAAGAATGCTTAGTTCTGGTCACTACATGGAGGCTAGAAAATTAAAGGACAAGAGGGAGTGCCATGTATGTATACTGATTTTTTTTTACCATGCAGTAATCAAGGCCGTTAGCAAGTGTGGCCCAGTTAATAACAAATTGATCTTTTAAAAATCTATATTAAAAAACCTACAGCTAACATCATAATGATGATAAACTTGAAGCTTTCCTACTAAGATCAGGTAAGGCAAAGGTATCCCCTCTTACCACTCTTATTCAATATCATACTGGAAGTTCTAGCTAATGTAATAATACAAGAAAAGGAAATAATAGGAATACAGATTAAGAAAAAAGACATAGGGCATCTGGGTGGCTCAGTCAGTTGGGCATCTGACTTCGGCTCAGGTCATGATCTTGCCATTCCTAAGTTTGAGCCTCACGTTGGGCTCTGTGCTGACAGCCTGGAGCGTGGAACCTGCCTCAGATTCTGAGTCTCCTTCTCTCTCTGTCCCTCCTCCACTTGTGCTCTCTCTCTCTGATACATATACTTTAAAAAAAAAAAAAAAGAAAGAAGACACAGAACTGTCTTTGTTCACAGATGACATGATAATCTATGTACAAAATCTGAAAGAACCAACAAAAAACTCCTGGAACTAATAAATGATTATAGCAAGGTTGCAGGATACAAAGTTAATATACAAAAGTAAAGTGCTTTCCTATATACCAGTAATAAGCAAGCAGAATTTGAAATTTAAAAATTATTATCCCTTAGGGGCACCTGGGTGGTTCAGTCAGTTAAGCATCCAACTCTTGATCTTGGCTGTGGTCATGATCTCATGATTGGTGAGTTTGAGCCCTGCATCAGGCTCTGTGCTGAAAGCACAACACCTGATTGGGATTCTGTCTCTCCCTCTCTCTGCTCCTTCCCTGCTTGCTCTCTCTCTCTCTCAAAATAAATTTTAAAAACTTTTTAAAAAGTGAATACATTTATATTAGAAAACCCAAAATGAAACAGGTATAAATCTAACAAAATACATACAAAGTGTATATGATGAAAACTATAAAACTCTGAATTATGAAAAAAAGAACTAAATAAATGTTCGTGAATAGGAAGACTCAATTCTTCCCAAATTGATATATAGATTCAACACAATCCCAATCAAAATTCAAGTAAGTTATTTTGTGTATATCAACAAAGTGAATCTAAACTTTACATGGAGAGGCAAAATATTCCAAATAGCCAACACAATATTAGAGGAAGTGAACAAAGTTGGAGGATGTCACTATCCAACTTCAAGGATTACTTTAAAGCTACAATATTCAAGACACTGTGGGATTGATCAAAGAATATACAAATAGATCAATGGAAGAGAATAGAGACCACAGAAATAGATCCACATAAATATAAGCAACGAAGACAAAGAAGCAAAGGCAATACAATAGAACAAAGACAGTTTTTTTTTTTTTTTAAACAAATGGTGCTGGAAAAACTGGGCATCCACATGCAAAAAATGAATCTAGACACAGACTTTACAACCTTCAAAAGTTAACTCAGAATGGATCACAGGCCTAAATATAAAATACAACACTATAAAACTCCTAGAAAACATATGAGAAAACCTAAAAGACCTTGGCTAGGACAATGACTTCTTAGAAAATACACCAAAGGTACAACCATGAACAAGTGATACGGTGGACTTAATTAAATTAAAACCTTCTGTTCTGTGAGAGACAATATCAAGAGAATGAGAAAGTAAGCCAACAGACTGGGAGAAAATATTTGCAAAATATATACCTGATAAAAGACTGTTCTTCAAAATATAAACAAGTACTCTTAAAACTCAACAATAAGAAAATAAACAACCCAACTAAAAAATGGACCAAACATAAACAGAAGCTTTCAAAGAAAATACACAGATCTTACAGGTTAATCGTGGCGAAATAGGCAGTCCTAGGCTTGCCTTGTCCCATGAACAAACTAAATAACTATCAAATTATCCTAAATACCTAAGAAATTTACCTGAAGACCAAAAGAAAGAACTCCACAAGTGAAGGAAGGGAAGAGGTTACACTGAAGAATGTAGGAAGTGTGGAGATGTGGTTTAGAGGAAAATTGGATCACAGGTGCTGCAGAGGGGAGGACGCATGGTCAAAGAGAAGGGTGAGAGAGAGAGGAGCACACAAGGGAATATACAAGGAGAACGTTTCCCCAAAGCCATTGTCATGGAAAAAAGAGAGGGGCTGAATTTTGTGAGTCCCTGCAGTCAGTGGGACTTAAAGTCTGGAGTTTTAAAGGCCAATGAATCTTGGGTAAGATAGAACCAAGGCTCAGTTTTGGCTAAGATAGAGCCAGGAGGGCAATGCACTGCTCCTTAAGAGAAGGCAGGCAAACAACTGGGGGGCAGATAGTGTGGAAACAGCAACCTGAAGAGTGCCTGAGGTACACAGTGGGGAGATTATTCACTCTTCTTGGAACAATCTCTGAGAGGCAGCATTCATGGAGACCCTAAGGAGCTAGTGTGTGACTCCCTCTCCTGCCCCTCAGATTATACACAGAACCACCTGTGGGAAACCTTTCATCCTAAAACAGCAGAACACACATTCTTTTCAGGTGCACATGGAACATTCTTGAGAATAGATCACATATTAGGTCCCAAGACAGGTTTCAAAAAATACAAAAAGATTGAAGTCGCACCATGCAACTTTTCTGACCACAACACAATCACTTCGAGAACCACAAGAAAAATCTGGAAAGACCATAAACACATGGTGGTTAAACAATATGCTACTAAACAATGAATGGATCAACCGGGAAATCAAAGAATAAATTTAAAAATACATGGAAACAAATGAAAATGAAAACACAATGGTCCAAAACCTTTGGGATGTAGCAAAAGTGGTCCTAAAAGGGAAGTGTATAGCAATACAGGCCTACCACAGGAAACAAGGAAAGTATCAAATAAGCAATCTAACCTCGCACCTAAAGAAGCTATAAAAATAACATTAAGTGAAGTCTAAAGGCAGCAGAAGGAAGAAAATAAAAAATATAAGAGGAGAAATAAATGATATAAAATCTAGAAAAACAATAGAGCAGGTCAAAGAAACCAGGAGCTGGTTCTTTGAAAACATTAATAAAACTGATAAACCCCTAGGCAGACTTATCAAGAAAAAAAAAAGAGAAAGGACTCAAATTAATAAAATCACAAATGAGAGAGGAGAAAGAACAACCAACAACACAGAAATCCAAACAATTATAAGAGAATATTATGAAAAATTGTAAGCCAACAAATTGGACAACCTGGAAGAAATGGATAAATTCCTAGGAACATATAAAGTACCAAAATTTAAAGAGGAAGAAATTAAAAAAAAAAAAAACTTGAAGAGTTCCTCCTAATCCTCCTATACGTGCAAACATATGATATTTGTCCTTCTCTGCCTGACTTATTTCGCTCAGCATAACACCCTCAAGGTCCATCCATGTTGCTACACATGGCCAGATT
>NW_024082256.1:155294-255394 GCF_003009895.1 Hyaena hyaena | reverse complement strand
AAAAAAAAAAAAAAAAAAAAAAAAAAAAAAAAAAAAAAAAAAAAAAAAAAAAAAAAAAAAAAAACAAAAAAAAAAAAACTTGAAGAGACCAATAACCTGAAAAGAAATTGAACGAGCCATCAAAATCTCTAAACAAACAAAAGTTCAGGACCAGATGACTTCACAGGTGAATTTTACCAAACATTTAAAGAAGTTAATACATGTTCTTCTCAAACTATTCCAAAAAAATGAACCTGAAGTAAAACTTCTAAATTTATTCCATGAGGCTAGCATTACCCTGATACTAAAATCAGATAAAGACATCAGTAAAAAAGAGAACTACAGGCCAATATCACTGATGATCATGGATGCAAAAATCCTCAATAAAATACTAACAAACCAAATCCAACAACATTGAAGGAATCATTCACCGTGACAAAGTGGGATTTATTCCCGGGTTGCAACGGTGGTTCCATATTCACACATCAACGTGATACAACACATTAATAAAAGAAAGGATAAATACCATGTGATAATTTTAATAGATGCAGAAAGGGCATTTGATAAAGTACAATATCCATTCATGATAAAAAAAAAAAACCCTCAACAAAGTAGATTTAGAGGGAACTTATCTCAACATAACAAAGGCCATATATGAAAACCCCACAACTAACATAATCCTCAATGGGGAAAAAGTGAAAGTTTTTCCTCTATGGTCAGGAAAAAGACAGGGATGTCTATTCTCACCACTCTTTTTTTCATTTTCACCACTCTTATTTAAAATAGTACTAGATAGGGGCACCTGGGTGGCTCAGTTGGTTAAGCATCTAACTTCAGCTCAGGTCATGTTCTCACAATTCATGAGTTCAAGACCCATGCCTGCTTTGGATTCTGTGTCTCCCTCACTCTCTGTCCCTCCCCCACTCATCCTCTGTCTCTCTCTAAAAAATAAACATTAAAAAAATTAAACATGATCTAGCCATTGTGCTCCTTAGTATTTAACCAAATATGTCAAGAACGTTTGGCTACACAAAAATTTGCACACAAATGTTTACAGCAAATTTTTTCATAATTGCCAAAATGTGGAAGCAAGCAAGTTGTCCTTCAGTGAGTTAATAAACTTTAGTAGATCCAGACAATGGAATATTATTCAGCACTAGAAAGAAATGAGCTATTAAGCCACAAAACGACATGGAGGAAGCTAAACTGCATATTGCTAAGTGAAATAAGCCAATATGAAAAGGCTACATACTATATGACTCCAACTATAAAACATTCTGGAAAATGCAAAACTATGAAGACAGTAAAAAGATCAGTGATTGCCAGAGGTTGGAAGGGTGAGGCAGGATGAATAGGTAGAGTACAGAATTCGTAGTGAAAATATTCTGTATGATATTATAATGATGAATACATGTCATTAACCAAAAAATGCTATATCTAATACAACTTAAATTTTCTTTGTACAAAAGTTACCTTCAAGCCAATCATCAGTTTTAATTGTATTGTAGATATTCAGAAGAGCCAAACAATGGTGAATAATGGTGAGTTCTAGTTGATTCAATGTCATCAAAATGATTTGGTGAATGTATAAAATTTTTTCCTCTTTGACAATATACTTGAATTGTTTTTTTGGAAGATCCTGCCAGAATAAAAATACATACATTATAAATGAGATCTTCCATTGGCATTTTCTGCTTCCCTGCCCCCTCTCCTTTATCTGTAACATTAGATTTATTGAGGTATAATTTACATATGGTAATATTCACCTTTTTTATATGCTTAGTTCTATGAATTTTGACAAAAGAATACCATCACTACATTAAGATATCTAACATTTCATCACTCCAGAAAGTTCCCTCATGCTCCCCTGTAATGAATCTTCTCCCTATCCTCATCTTTCCTCTGGTACCCACTGATCTGTTTTTCTGTCCCCATAATTTTGTCTTTTCCAGAATTTTATGTAAATAAAATCATTTGTGCCTAGCTTCTTTCACTTACTGTAATGTCTCTGAGAATTGTTGAAGTTGTTACTGGTATTAGTAGTTTATTCCTGTTTGTTGCAAAGTTGTATTCCATTATACTAATGTATATCCACTTATGTATCCATTTACCAGTTGAAGTACATTTTGAGTTATTGCCAAGTTTTGGCAGTTATAAAAAAAAAAGACTACCATAAACATCTAGGCATAGGTTTTTGTGTGAACATAAGTTTTCATTTATTCTGGGTAAATACCTAGGAGTGGGATTTCAAGCTCATGTGGTAATTGCATATTTAACTTTATAAGAAGCTGCCATGGAATACTACATGGCAATGAGAAAGAATGAAATCTGGCCATGTGTAGCAACCTGGATGGACCTTGAGGGTGTTATGCTGAGCGAAATAAGTCAGGCAGAGAAGGACAAATACCATATGTTTGCACGTATAGGAGGATTAGGAGGAACTTGACGGAGGACCAAGGGGGAGAAGAAGGGCGGAAATGGTGGGGGAAAGGGAGAGAGGCAAACCATGAGAGACTCTTGAATGCTGACAAAAACTGAGGACTGATGGATGTGGGGGGGAGGGGGGGATGGGCATGAAGGAGGGCACTTTGGGGATGAGCACTGAGTGTTATGTAGAAACTAATTTGACAATAAACTATTTGTAAAAAAAAAAAAAAAAAAAAGAAGCTGCCAAACGGTTTTCCAAAGTTGTTATGCCATTTTTCATTCCTACCAGTAGTGTATGAGATTTCCAGTTCCTCTACATCCTCCCCAGTATTAGGTATGTAATTTCTTAAAAGCTTTTTTAGTGGGTATGTAGTGGTATCTTGCTGTGGCTTTAATATGCATTTCTTGAATGATTAATGATATTGAGCATGAAAACATGCTTAACTGACATTCAATTGTGTGTGTGTATGTGTGTGAAATGTCTGTCCAAATCTTTTCCTCATGTTTTACCCTGGATTGCTTGCTTTATTTTTATTGAGTTGTGAGAGTCAACTAACACTGTCTTCTGGATATCAGTCTTTTATCAGATCTATGTGCTGTAAATATTTTCCCCAGCCTATGGCTTGCTTTTTAGACTTTGATAACAGTATTTTATGAAGGGCATAAATTTTAAATTTTTATAAACTCTGATGTAACATTTTTCTTTTATGGATCATACTTTTTGTTAATATCTGTGAAATCTTTGCCTAACTAAATGTCAGAAAGATTTTCTCCTATGCTTTGTTCTGTAGGTTTTTTAGTTTTAAGTTTTACATATAAGCCTGTAATCCATTTGCATTAATTTTTGTATATGGTGTGACTATTGATATTTATAAAACACTCTCTTAAATATGATTATCTCTGATTATTATTTAAAGGAAAACTTGGAGGAAGGAACATCAGGAATTTTAATCCTTATTTTATAGATGAGAAAACTGAGGATTAGAGAAGTGCTGTGTGACTTACTCAAGGTCTTACAGCTGATAAGAAATGAAATTATATGGTAAGAAGTAAAATTGTGATAAGAGACTTCAGGTTTCCTGCTGTCCCAGCCTGGTACTTTTGAAGCCAGGCAGCTAGGACTCACGTTGGTGCCCTGCAAAGCAAAGATTCCCAATGGCAATCTGAGCAACCTATTAGGCACTGAGATAAGAGACACAGACGGTGGACTAGCACTGACCCAACTTAGACTGCACTTCTCTGACCGACTTGGGGTTATATAACTGAAGAGAGCCAGAAGCTGGTCTGGCACCATGCTCAGGTGATGAATAGTTGCTTTTTTTTTCTTTTTTCTTTTCTTTTTTTTTTTTTGAGAGAGAGAGAGAGAGAGAGAGAGTTGGGGATAGAAGCAGAGGTAGAGAGAATCAAGTAGGCTCTATACCCAGCGCAGAGCCCAACATGGGGATCAATCCCATGACCCTGGGGTCATAATCTGAGCCAAAGTCAAGAGTTGGAGGCTCAACTGACTGAGCCCCCCAGGAGCCTCCCAATGAATGCTTTTTGATGATGATGATGAAGATGAAAATGAAGATTTGGAACATGTTCAGATGAGAGCTCTGAAAGTAATTACAGAGCTAAAAATTAAAGCTAAGGGAAGAAGTTAAGGAAACTAATTTAGCTTAGAAAAGAGGGCCAAGAAGAAACATGATATAACAGCTTTCAAAAAAAAAAAAAAAAGAAACAAAACAAAACAAAAAAACCCTTGAGCTTTCTGAGGGCTAAGCAAAGGGAAATGGGCTGGAAGAATCTAAGTAAAAGGGTAAATTTCTTCCTTCCTGGTGAGGATTGTTATGGACACATAAGAGCCTTTATAAACATAATTAACTCTTTTTATTTGAGCTTGGAGTCAGGGATTTGCCAAACATGGGCTCTGATGAAGGATTTCAGCATGAGGGTTGCATGACCTCTTGCACAGTGTCCTTAGAAGTCTCTGGGTGGCTCCTAAATCTGCCCTGTGTCCTCATACAATTTGAGGAGGCCTTTGTCTTTGGACTTCCCTGCTCCTTAGTCCTAGCATCTTTACAGGACTGCTCCAATGTCTAACATAAGCCTTACCTTAGCTCCTCAAGGCTTAATTAATTCCCATGCTCCTTGGCCCTGAAGCTGAGTGGAACAATGCTCACAGCTATAAATTTGGCTTAGCATGCCTGGAAGGGCCTAAAATGCTAGGTGGTCCAAATATGATCCCAATTCTTGAATCCTCTGTTTTATACCTAACATCTGCTTGCATCTCCTAGTTATGGAAAGCTTCATTCATCTCAATGGAAGACATATACAATGAACTTTGGACTAGGAATAAGGAGAGTTGGGTTTGAGTCCCAGCTCTGCCACTAACTTGCTCTGTGATTTTTGGCAAATACCTTCATATTTCTGGAACTATTTATTAGTAAAATGGCAGTGGAGGAATCTCTTTGTTTTAATTTATGTTGTTTTAATTTCTATAACAAATGGCCCTCAAAAATTCAGTGACTTAAGGGACAAGAAGTTTGTTTCTTTTTAAAATTTTTTTAGTTTAAAAATTTTTACTATTTATTTATTTTTGAGGCAGAGAAAGAGCATGAGTGGGGAAGGGGCAGAGAAAGAGGAAGATATAGAATCCAAAGCAGGCTCCAGGCTCTGAGCTATCAGCACAGAGCCCGACTTGGGGCTCAAACTCATGGACCATGAGATCATGACCTGAGCTGAAGTCGGATGCTTAACCGACTGAGCCACCCACACGCTCCTGTTTATTTTTTATGCAATATTCAGGGAAAGGGTTTCATATTAGAGAGGGAACTTTGCTCCATGTAATTATCTAGTGACCCAGACAGAACTGGGTCTTCCAGTCTTTTTTTTTTTTTTATAGTTTATTGTCAAGTTGGTTCCCATATAAGTTCTTCCAGTCTTAATACATGGCTTGCAAGATCACTTTGCAGTTGTAGCTCACAGGAAAGCAGAAATCTCATGGGAGTTTTTGATGATCCAGGCCAGGAAGTGGTGTGTATCACTTTTACCTACAGTGTATTGGTCAGCATTCAGTCATATGGTCATACAAAAGTGTTAGACCAAAGTGGCTGAAAAATGGAGTGCAGCCATGTGGTGGCTAGCTAGAAGGTCCCACCATAGACTTGATGATCTCTAAAGGCCTTCTGCCCCAGCTCTGAAGTTCTGGGTATGTTTATTAACTAGATTCCTGATTCTCACATTGCCCTGCTACAAGTGGTTTGAAAATCACCTAACCTCTCTGACCATTAGGGACCAGAAGGATGGCAGTAAGGTCCATGCAATGACCCCTGTGAAAGGCCAGTGAACTAACTGAGATACCAGCTGTACCACCAGGTACCACATTAAGCTAAGTTGTCTTTGTGCTTCTTTTCTCTGCAGCCTGGGTAGGAGCCCTCTCAATGGGCATGATCTTCTTCTGTTCTCCCATTGTGAGTATATTCACTGATCGTTTGGGCTGCCGAATCACAGCAACTGCAGGTGCTGCTGTCGCTTTCATAGGCCTCCATACCAGCTCCTTCACCAGGTAAGGCTAGGAGTTGCTGGCCATTTTCCCAAGGCTGAAGTTTGGTTTCTTTCTGGGCTTCAACTAGGGACACTCTTCTCATTGCAGAATCCTCTGTGGTCCTTTCTATGTAGAGTTCTCAAAGACTCTGATCATGAGAATCGTTGTACAATGGGATTCATCTAGGTAGGGTCTTCAGGACACACTGATACACAATATTCCCAAAAGAGTACCCAAGAGTTCCAAAGTGGTGGGAGGAGCCTAAGCTTGAGAGTTCATGAAACTGGGTCTAAATCCAGTTTGGGCCACTAAATGGCTATGGGACGATTGATGAGTACCATTCCCCTATATGGTCCTCAGTTTCTATACCTGTAACATGTGGGAAATAGACCAGATGGTCTTTTCAGGTCTCTTCCAGCTTTGCTATTCTATTTCCCCTTAATGTGCTGCACAACTGATGACCTCACTTGCCTTCCTGGAAATGAGCTTCTGGAGTGAATCCGTGTGAAAAACCTACCATTATAGGATTCCTGAGGGAATCTTATATTGAAAAAGAAGTCAGCTGAGCCCAAGGCTGTTTAGCATTTCTGGATCCTTTCTAGGTATTTCTGGCTGCCAATGTATAGATAATTTGGGAAAGAAAAAAATTATGTCTTGGGCATGAGAAAGGATGTTTTAGCAGCATCCCTCACTTCGGTAAAAACCTAATATCCAGCTACCCAGCTAGGCATAGGCTAACCTCAAACTCTGGTCCAGTTGGTTCTACTGGCAAAACTTGGTAGTATCAGGGAAGAAGCAGACTATATGTTAATTTTCTGGTTTCTTTCTGCCAATCCTACAGAATCATGTCTACAGGGGAAGAGAGAAGTAAAAACCCTCCACCATGGCCTGAGGAATATGGGATTCCTAAAGAAGTCTGTTGGCTTTCTGCCAAAGATGCTTTGGAAGTTACTATACCTCCTACTTCCAATCTGCCTAGGCTGGTGTATGAAAATGCTGGCCTGGAGACATGGCTAACTTGTCAGAGACTTGCTTTCTGAGCTTGGCTCACCAGAGAAGGACTATGATTATGCTCTCTAGGCCTAAAGTTTCACTCAGAGTGGAGAATGATAATTGTGTTTTGTCACAACTGGGCCCTGTGAGGGGGATCCAGCTGTCCTTATGACTTGAGCATTTCTGGATACCCAGCTTACCCTCCAGCAGAGCTTGGATATGACCCACATGATTTCTTGGCTTCATCCCATCCAACTGGGATAGAGGAGGGAAAAGCATGTCTTGCTTGGAATGTGCTCAGCCCTCCTATGGCAGCAGCTGTAAGCCCTTTCAGGATCCTTCTGGTGGTTGGCCTCATTTGCCCTCAGTAAGCTAGTGCCTGGCCCCCTGAGGGAAGGAGCTAGGCCTCAGAAGTGGCTCCAGTCTCTGCACTACACAGCAGAGGCTTGTTTTTTAAAGTTGAGCTGAGCGAAGTATAAACAAATTAGCAACATATGGATCCCATTTCTCTTCCAATACACATGAGCTCGGTTACAGGAGGGGAAGGAGCTCAGATATATTTTTTTCTGGTATTCTTCTTTAGGCACATTGGAGTAGGCATTCTGTTCTCCAGCCCCTAAGCCCTTCCCCACCCGATTTGCCTTTTCTACAAGAACATCTTTTTTTTTATTTTTTAAAAAATAGTTTATTGTTAAGTTGGTTTCCATATAACACCCAGTGCTCATCCCCACAAGTGCCCTCCTCCATGCCCATCATCCCCCTTCCCCTCTCCCCCATACCCATCAGTCCTCAGTTTAGAACATCTTTAGAGCTAAGAAGCTTTCTGAATGGCTTCATGTATGGTGGGAAAGTGGTTCTTCTTGTGATTAGAACTCCAAGTCATCCTTCCTGTTGTCTGAACCTGGGTTCTGAGTTCCATTGGATAGCATGAGGTGGAGGAGAGTGCAGACAGGGCTGGAGATGCCTTTCTAAGTCTATTCAGAGCCTTCCTGCCTTCCTTGAGGCCCAGCTAGAAACATATCCACCAGACAGCACTCTGAACCAAATTCCATGCTTTGCCCCCACTTGCCCTCTCCTTGAAGGTCTCCCTTAGACCCACCTAACTCCCCTTTCTTACACAAGGCCCTCAGGCCAAGCCAATCCCAAAAAATCTGACAGAAGAGGAGCAGTTAGCTTAGCTATGTGCTCCAAGTGGAGACAACGTTTTTGAAACCAAAGCTTTTGCTTATATCCAGTGAACGTAAGCAGATGAGAAGCAACCTTTCCATTTGTAATGACACAGTTGGAACTAGAGACTATTATGCTAAGTGAAATAAGTCAGTCAGAGAAAGACAAATACCATATGATTTCACCCATATATGGAATTTTAGGAACAAAAAAAATGAGCAAAGGCGGGAAAAAAGAGGGAGAGTGGCAAACCAAGAAACAGACTCAACTACAGAGACCAAATTGATGGTTACTAGAGAAGTTATTCAGAAGATGGACTAAATAGGTGATGGGGATTAAGGAATGCACCCAATGAGCATTGGGTGTTATATGGAAGTGTCAAATCACTATATTGTAGACCTGAAACTAATACTATGTTAACTAACTGGAATTTAAATAAAAACTTAAAAATAAAAGAAAAGCAATGGTAGTTGTCTTACAACTGATGAGTGCTAATACATCATCTCTGCAGCATAGGCCTAATGCTTTATTATGAGTACTGGGTCCATCTATGGGGAGCAACTGTTTGACCATGGAGAGCATTAAGTGGTCAGATAAGAACTGTTGCAAAATATGTGGAGTTTCATAAAGAAAATAAAATTCTTCATTAGGTTGTGCCAATATTGTCTAAGGGCAGATGGCTGGTGAAGCTGACCTTCCCATGGCCTTTTCTCTTTTGAAAAGAGGCTTATGGCCATGGCAGAACCTAAGAGTTTTAAGACAAAACCTGTCTTACTTGGCCAGGCCCACAACTTCTTTGAGGCTCCATTTCCCATCGAGCAGACAGGCTACTCTGAGAGGCTAATCCATACCATGTCCAGCAACAGGAACCAGGTTCTTGGAGTTAAAGGGACTCCTTACGTGAAGATCCCCAGGGAGATCATATAGGACCTGTAGTAAAGGGTCATGGGATATCCACACCTTGGGCAGAGTTGGGGATGAGGTGTTTCTCAGGATACCACCAGCCATTTTCTGAAATATTAAGGGCCCCTAGCATGGAGAAAGATAGTAGAGTCCCATGGAGGGTATTGACCTTTTGTTACTTGAGAAAAAGCTTTGGCTATCAGTCTACCCATGGTGTCTAGGTGACCAGTAGGTCAAACTGTTCCAAAGCCCTGACTTACTCCTTATAGTCTCTTATCCAGGAATTGCATAGGTTGATTCTGGCATTCTTTTGAACGATTCTCTCTGATGGGGTACCATGATTCAAACTAGAATCATGCAGACCAAGAGTCAAGTCCAAGTTTTGCTGATCCCCAGGTATGCTACATTAGGTAAATTAGTTCTCTAAGCCCCTGTCTCCCTATCTGCATTAGTAAGTCCTATTTATTGTCTGTTCTGAGAGTCAGTGGTAAGTGGGGCTGTGGGTTAAGGGTGGGGGTATACAAGTCTTAGGAGGGTGAAGGGAGAGGGCAGGTAGATTTTTGGTCAGGCTGCTGAGAATAGTTCTTGGTGTTTCTCCCACAGCTCACTAAGCCTGCGTTATTTCACCTATGGGATTCTCTTTGGTTGTGGCTGTTCCTTCGCCTTTCAGCCGTCTCTCGTCATCCTGGGCCACTACTTCCAACGCCGCCTGGGTTTGGCCAATGGTGTGGTGTCTGCTGGAAGTAGCATCTTCTCCATATCCTTTCCTCTTCTCATCAAAACACTGGGGGCTAAGATCAAGCTCGCCCAAACCTTCCAGGTGCTGAGTACCTTCATGTTTATTCTTACCCTGCTTTCGCTCACCTACCGGCCACTCCTACCCAGTTCTCAGGACACCCCAAACAAGAGAGGTGTCCGCACCCTGTGCCAACGCATTCTGGCTCAGCTTAGAAAGTACTTCAACATGCGAGTGTTCCGCCAACGTACCTACCGCATCTGGGCCTTTGGGATTGCTGCTGCTGCCCTTGGCTACTTCGTTCCTTATGTACACCTGGTAAGAAATAATAGGGTGGGCCCACCTACCTTTAGGAAGCTTCCCTTGGCCTGCCTGAAGTCCATAGGGTAGAGGTGAAGGACACTGGAAGGGCAGGGGTGGGATCTTTGGAAAAAGAGACCAAACAGTGTTTGAAGAGACCCAAAGTGGGAAGAACACAGACTGAAGGAAGACTTCAATGGGAAATGAGTAGAATTCATTAGGGGAAAGCCCATGCCTGTAGCTTTCCCCTTGATAAATCTAGATAGATTTTCAGAAGATAAGCATCATTGGGATGTTGAAGACTGGCTGAGATGACCCAAGGACAGGGTTCTCTCTTTTCTTTAAATTTTTTCATGTTTGTTTTTTTTTTTTTTGAGAGAGAGTGAGAGACAGAGCACGAGAGGGGGAAGGGCAGAGAAAGAGGGAGACAGAGACTCTGAAGTAGGCCCCAGGCTCTGAGCTGTCAGCATTGAACTCGACATGGGGCTCGAACTCACAGACTGTGAGATAATGACCTGAGCCAAAGTTGGACACTTAACCGACTAAACCACCCAGATGCCCCAAGAACAGGGTTTTCTAAGAGTGTGTTCTGTGGAATACTGGTCTTTGTGGTCAAATGATTTGTTTAGGAAACAACATATAACCAGTCTCTCTAGATTGGGATTTGGGAGGAGCCCTTGGGTTTTCTTAGTTGTTAAGGCTTTATTCTGTCCTGCCAGGGCTTGGAAGGGGCTTGGAGATACCCATTCCCCTTATCTGTTGCTCAGAAGCCCAGAATATAAAGAGCCAAGGGATATGAAGCCTTTTAAGCAGTTAGAAGTAGCCAGAAAGCTTATTCGGGAGCTAAGGCTACAAAGGAGGGGATTGAAGGGAAGGGAGCTCTTGCCATGGTTCAGGAAAGCAAGGAGTAGAGGGTTTTGGATATGCCAACTGTTAACCAGTCAGCTCCTTTTCTTTCTTCTGTCCCTGGGGGTCCTGGTGCTATGCTTTTCAGATGAAGTATGTGGAGGAGGAGTTCTTGGAAATCAAGCAGACCTGGGTGCTCTTGGTGTGTATTGGGGCTACCTCAGGCCTTGGGCGTCTTGTGTCAGGCCGTGTCAGTGACTCCATTCCTGGACTTAAGAAGATCTACTTGCAGGTGAGTGTGACCACCTTGCCCTGACCACAGTGCTATGGGAAGGAACAGCCTGTCACAGATGCTAGGTTACCCCCAGCCTTTGGGATAGAATGGTAACTTGTGTCATTACTGTGCCCTGTGTCCCAGCTCTGACACAAGCCTGTCATTCAGCATGGGAAAGTCAATCAAATTCTCTGAGCCTCAGTTTCCTTAGATTTCAAATGAGGACAGTTGTCTTTGCTCTGCCTCCTTCATCAAGATGGAGTAAGGATCCAGTGAGAGCACTATGTAAATGGAACCTGTAAGAACACTTACAAAGAAAGCATTTATTAATAATGGTTCTTCCATCTAAAATAGGGAAACTGAGGCTAGGAGTTAGATGCTGCTCCCCATTGAGGACTGATCTCTTTGCTACACCCTACTGTCTTGGAAGGTCTTGGGCATCTGTAGTTCTCTGTGGCCCAGTGTTTCTCTCCTCTAAGCCAGCAGGACCAAGTCAATCACTTACTTCTTACATTCTCACAGTTACTTGCATCAGGCATTGGCTCTCAAATGTTATCCTCCTGATGAACACAAAAATAGTGCCAGAAAACACAACCTTACTTCCTCTCTCTGGGCCACACTTTCCTCATTTGTACAATAAGAATAATTCTTGCCTTTCCTGTCTTACCTCACAGGAGAGGACCAAAAGAAATATAGGTGTGACCAGGTTTGGGGAAGTAAAAAACTGTTATAGCCATGCAAGATTTTAATCCTTCGAACAGTAACACAGTGCCTCATATTGTGGGCAGTTTCTGTGTGAACTGCACTCTGGTATGGCTTGGAACTACTGCTCAAGCTGTCTCTTTGTCTACCTGGCAGCAGTATTACCTTTCTGACCTTGTTCATGCTTTTTGCTCCCGGGGCTGGGTTTACTAGAAGGTACACAAATGTGGAACCCTGTGGAGGGGCAACAGCAGCCCTTCCAAAAATGTGGTTACAAACAATCCATTAAGAAGGTGGTTGAGTTCTCACTCTCCTGGAGAATCCCTAAAAGCACTTCCAAGGGACCCTGATTATTCTCATAGTAGAGATTTCTCTGTCTTCTGACAGCCCTGTGTTTTCCTAAATATTCTAAGGTGTCTTAGACAAGAATATGATTAAGGATTTTTTTTTCAAATAGTTTATTGTCAAATTAGTTTCCACATAACACCCAGTGCTCATCCCCACAAGTGCCCTCCTCCATGCCCATCCCCCCTCCCCCCCACATCCATCAGTCCTCAGTTTTTGTCAGCATTCAAGAGTGATTAAGGATTTTTGTTGTGTTTAACTCTGTGTTAGATTTGCAAAAGCTGGTGAATCTGCTTTGTCAGAGTTAGAGGTGCCCTTATGGTTCATCTAGTCCAACCTCTCATTACATAGAAACTGAGGGAAATACTCATACAGACAGTCATGGCAAAGTTGAATTCATATGTAGCACTTTTCTCATACTTCACTTTATACTAAGTGATGGATGACAGAGCCATGTCCCAGAGATAAGTAACTTGACCAAAGTCAACTCAAAAGACTGTGATTGAGATAAACCAGTTATGAAATTTTGAAATTCCAGGGCAAATATCAGCAAGTGCCTTATCTGGGTGGCTTTTTGAATAGGAGAATGTATGACTTTTTCAGCCTCTTCCACATGCCACCCCTGTAGGTCTTCCCTGTCAGTATGAGCAGCTCCAAGATGCTAATGGTGCTAGAAATCAGGGTAAGCTAGCATTGGGCCAAGACTTTATCTTGAGCAAAAACAGCATCCCCTGCCTATCCATACAGCTCATTTCTCACCACAGTCCTTAGGAGAGAAGTAAGACCCAAGCAGCTTTCGCTTTCTGTTGTGTAGAGAAAGTTCCAAGGGAGGTGTAGGCATTAACTAATCAGAAGCAGAACTAGGCTTAGGGCCCAGTGCTTCTGCTGATCACTTCCCCTACTTACCCAACATTCTTTCCCCTTTTTCAGTCCTACATGACCCAGCTTTACCACTTAGAGTAATATAAAATAATCTTAGAATGTTATAGCTGAAATACATCTTTATCGATTATAGTACAACTACCTCATTTTATAAATTGAGAAACTGAGGCCTAGATAGAGAAAGATGAGTCCAAACTCATCTTGCTGGCAAATGTTGCAGGCTGAGAACACAAGACAATGGATAAACTTCTTTTTCTTGAGCTTCTCAAGATACTCCATCACAGGAATTTGCCTCTTTCTCCCTGGGTCGGATACAGGAGTATAGGACTGGGAGAGAGGAAAGGAGTGTACACAACTTCAGGTTCTGAAGAGATACCCACTAGACCCTGTAGTTCCTACTATTGGAAAAGACAGGTGCATGTATCTGGTATACAGACCACCCCTGGACAGTCTGTTAGAAAAGAAATGGTGACAGCCTGTAGGACAGCCTTACTTTAGGCCACTTCTTGAGGTCTGATTCTCAGTTCAAAGAGAGACTTTAAATTTCTGAACTTTGCAAGGCCTCATGGAGGATGTTAAATGGCAGCTAGATACAATAGGTAGTAATTGGAGATGATGGAAATCAGTTAATGGGGTCCTCTGTGTTGTATAATGCTGTTAACCCTTAATTGCCACACCATTATGGCTTGGTTGATAGGTAGATCTGGTTTTATCTTATAGTTGTGCATGAATCTTCTAAATCATAAGGAACCTGGGTGAACCTCCCAATGGTCTCCTTCATCCCAAGGTGTTTTCTAAAAGCAGACACCCACATAAATGGGCACTGGGTCCTTCTTCATTTCAGAAAGCTGTGCCTTCCATACATGCCCCCATCTAATCATCATCCAAGTTATCCTCACTTATTTCCCTTCCTCTTCTCATACCTTACCTGGACCTGAGAACACTAGCATGATCCGATCCCAGATCCTAATGCCTGGGCAGCCAAACACAAGATCAGAACAACAGCAATTTCCTTTAGCTTAGAGTCCAGTGAAAAGACAACTTTTTATGGAGGGGCCATGCCCCTTACCTTTTTAAAAAATGTTGAAGGAATAAAAGTTAAGTAGGGACTTTCTTAAAAACTTTGAATCTTTCAGTGCAAGACTTAAAAAGGGCCTAAGTAATTATTTAGCCCAACTGCTCTCTCTGTTGACACTCCCTGCTCTAATTTATAGATGATAGACATGAAACCCTGATAAAGGAGATATGCTTTGCTATGTGGTCTTGACTGACAAGCACAACATGAACTAAGGCCCTTGCTCCTCTAGGTCATCTCCTTCCTGCTCCTGGGCCTGATGTCCATGATGATTCCCCTGTGCCGGGGCTTCGGGGGCCTCATCGTTGTCTGCCTCTTCCTGGGTCTGTGTGATGGCTTCTTCATCACCATCATGGCCCCCATCGCATTTGAGCTGGTGGGCCCAATGCAGGCCTCACAGGCAATTGGCTACCTCCTTGGCATGATGGCCCTGCCGATGATTGCTGGGCCCCCCATTGCAGGTGAGGTTGATATTACAGGGAGGGCATGAGTGGGGGAGTCCTGTCTTCCCTGGGCACTAGCAATTCTGAGCACCTCTGCTTCAAGTCCCTTTTATTCTCTATTTAAGCCACCTTGTCAGAGGGTATGAAACCTCTTACCCTTATTGGTGGAAGAGGCTAAGTATAGTATATGTGCATGGATTCATTTTTTGGGAATGGGCTTTTCATGGCCCTATGTTTCAGTGGGGTTTATTTTAGACAGCTGGATGATTCCAGGAGGGTAAAGAGAGAAATGGGTTTGGCTTTCTTGATCATTCTATTGGTCCAGTATCTTCTCTCTTTCTCTTTATAAGCAAGTAATTATTTGCAAGGTAGTTGGGCAGGAAGAGAAGATAAAGTGGACCCTGGCTTTATTAAGACTTAGAGATGCCCCCCACTTCTCTATTGGCTTCTGAACTGAGCCTGTAGAAGAGATTTTGATTAAAGCCAAATCCTAGGACTGGGCAGTGAGGCTTCTACTTCTAGCAGGTAGTAGGCAAAGTGTTGGCTTCCTGTCTTTCAGTATTCTCAGTTTCCTTCTCCACTCTCCAAGAAGAGCATTGTTGATACCCCAAGGGACATAGGAAACAAGGAAAACCAATGAAAATAGAACTCCATTTCTTTTCTTTAAGATTTAATGTAAATATTGATTCGTGGGTTAGCCTTCCTAGGCTGGCCAACAGGGCTAACTCAACAAATATCCTTTGAACACCAATTCTGTGCAAGGCCTTGTAAGGGCATGTCATGCTGTGTGACAGTGACAAAAACTTCAACCCAGACCCTGTGCAACAGCCATGTTGCTCACTGAAGGAGGGAGCCTCTATCCAGCCCCTGATCCCAGAGGTGGATCCCAGAATCCACATCTCTTTCCATTTCGCTTACCATCTAAACAGCCCAAGGGCCTACTTGCCTTTCCTCAGTGGTGTTTATGGGATCATCTTTCCTGTGAGGTGTCCTCATTTTGTTTCTGAAGGTAAGCAGGGAATCCTTGCGTACCATGCCAAACATATCCATGTTATTAGCAATCTATACAAACCCAGAGGGGCCAACCATATCTGTAACTGGATGAAGGATATACAAACAGCATTCCCTTAGGGTGAATAGGAACTTCAGAGAAAGGGCACTTCAGAGAAAGATAAAATAGGAACTTAGCTGAATTGTTTCACAAGAACACTCTAGCCAAAGTTGGGGGGTGAAGGGTATATCACTGAATCAAGACAAGACTTGGTCATCTTCTATGGAACTCTTTTGAACTAGCTCCCCTCCTAACTCCCTACCTAGGAGTGACTGGAAGTTAAGCTGTACCTTCATGAAAGTAAAAACTGGAGAACTTTAAGAGAAGCTTCATTAGCCTCTTTTATAATAAGCATTAACCTCAAGGGCCTGCAGCCCCATTACCTCAGGGAGGAGCCACCTGACTTTGTAATAGAGGTTTTATTGTTTTCATTAGGAATGTTTACATTGAGTAGGTCCTGGGTAAAGATAGTGCAGGCAAGATTCTCTGGATAGGCATTGTGATGGCCCCTAAAAGAGGCAGAGAGCATCTTTGGGCAGGAGGGCAAAGCTGAACTTGACTTGTCTCTCTTAACTATTTCAGGCCTCCTCCGCAACTGTTTTGGGGACTACCATGTGGCCTTCTACTTTGCTGGTGTGCCCCCAATCATTGGGGCTATAATCCTCTTCTTCGTCCCTCTGATGCATCAAAGGATGTTCAAGAAAGAGCAAAGGGATTCCAGCAAGGATAAGATGTTGGCCCCTGATGCAGACCCTAATGGGGAGCTGCTGCCGGGCTCCCCCATCCCTGAGGAACCAATCTAATGTGTTTTCCTAGTCATTGTGTGCTCCTCCTCAACCCTTTCCTTTCACTCCACCTGCTCAGCATTTACATTTTTGCCATCAGCACATTTGTTCTCAAACATGCACACACAGCAGTTCAGACACCTGACCATCCCGTTGGAGCCAAAGCTCCTGTTAAACTCATTAACTAAATGCTCCCTGTGAATGCCTTTAAACTTGCCAGGGTCCTTCTCCCAGGAACTAGAAAAGCTTAGTATCTCTCTGGTGTTTGGAACATGTCCATATACTTTCTAACACTTGGAGATAGTACCCCCTGGCCCCAGATTGCTAGTCACCCACTAAAAGCAACTTCCAAAGGTGCTACTGTGTCCCTAGAAGCCTGGTGGGAAGATCCAAGCCTCTGTGTGCTCAGAATTTCCTTGCCATCTGTCCTTGGAGCCTTTGGTAAGGAGGCAGAGAAAGGGAAGAGAGGTAAAATCAGACAAGAGTCTTGCTTAGTCTCAGAGCCTCTGAGGGCTGTGGCTTCCCAAGAGCTGTGGGTGACATCACTTTACAAGAGTACAAATAGTTTCCCCAACATAGAGTTGGTTAACAGTCTGCTTCCTTCTTCCCTTCATTTCTTTCCTTTACTGCTTTTCCCTTCTCTTCCCCCTCTATTTCTTTTTAAGACTATCATAGATGCATGGGTGTTTGACACTCTAGGAGGGACCTAGAGCTTGGGCCAATCAGCTTCTCTTGGCCCAGCCCATCCCTACCAAATCATCAATTCCACTCATCTCAGTCTGAGCCACATCTTACTTTTTGGCTCAAGCTGCTATAATTATAATCTGGAAGAGTAGAATATCACATAGGGAAGGGATATTAAACACCATAAAGTTCCACTCACTGATTTTTACAGATTTCCCAGGCTAGTGTGCTAACTTGCAGGCACTCCTAGCTCCCCATCCTTGTAGTCATCTGTCAAAATGTGAAGAAATCCCTTTCATCTCAGCATGCAGAGGAGGACTGATGATGGGGAAGGGCTTGGTTGAGGGAGGGGCAATAGTTATTGACCTGGCAAAGGACCAACTCCTCCATCCCTCATTATTCATGATAGGTTAATATTACCAGCTGGGGCAGGGCAGGAAAGGGACTGTTTTAGGGAAAATTCCATTCCTAACCTGGATCCCCTACAGATAAAGGCAGCAGCTGCATATAGTGTTGAACAATTTCTTTTAGGAAGAGGGAACCATTCTAGCCTTTACCACCCAATGTGTCTCCCATGCTGAGCATCCTGAGCCATTCTACTTAGCAGACATTAAAGGTGCCAGGAAAGGTAGAGTCTGGACCATCTTAATCCCTCTGAAATAGGTGCCAGATATTCCCCTATGTTGCCATTATGTTGCCATAATCTGGATTATGGGCAACACTCTTGCTGAAGAGCATTGCCAGCTAGGCTGTGTCCAAGCTAGCACAACCCACCTCCTTAGGAGCTCAGCTTCTCTCCTTTCTTGGTCTCTTTGTGTCCCTTTCTTCCTATTATGGGCCGCTGTCTGTTATGCTCCTGTTACCCTAATCTTTCATCACCTTCTTTTCAGGCATCCTAGGCCATTACTTGGAACTAATGGTGACTTGCCATCCTAAGACAGGGACATCCCAGGGCCAGAAGGACGAAGTTGCCTGTGAGGAGCTTCAAAGAATACAGTGGTTCTCACCCATAACATTTTCTGTTACAAACAGGCAGCTGGGGCATGGTTGGCTTCTCGTGGCCTCATTCAAGGCCAAAGTCCTGCACCCCCTCCATTGGTCCTAGTCCAGCTTTTATCAACTCTCCAAAGGAAAATCCACTGGCTCTTATCACTGTGGATAGGAAGGGGCCTAATTACTATCCTGTTGGCTCCAGCAGCAGTGAAACGGGGGAGCCAGGCCCCAGGAGCCTTGTAATTGAACATTGAAAATGTTGGAGCAACAAAGGCCCTGCTCCCATTCTTCCTGTCCCTTCCCCACCAAGTCACTGAAGGGCAGTTTTGCAGGGTCCCCTTTGTTGCTCAAGGTGAAGATAGCTCTTAAAAATCAGGCTGCCAACCACTTCTCTCCAGATGAAGGAAAGACATTCACAGGTCCCAAATCTGCCCTATCAGTTGTCACATAACATAGTGGGATATTAGTTTATTTCTTCCACATATATGCATGTACATGTGTGAGCTTGTGTGCTTTTGGAGAGAATGTTGGTTGGTAAAAGCAGCTCAGTATTAATATTTAGGGTAGGATGCAGCCTCTAATGCACCACAGTTAAGTCTAGGAAAACGAACAAAATTTGGGAGCTTGAGATCTGGGACATTTAAATCCTCAGAAGGTTTGGAACAAAATAAACAGATCTAAAAATCTAGATTTGGTATGTGTATTGTCTGCAAGGGTGAAACAGTCTTAACCTAGTTAACAGCAAGATGTTTGGCTTCAGAACTGAAATCTCATTTCAAATAAAATTTCTGCCAGGTTCTATACTCTCTGTGAGAGCAGAAATTGGAAAAGGAGCTATACAGAGGGTTTGGAGCTTGGTGGCTTCTGATCTAATCTATTCAGGATTAGATTTTTAGGGGCTCTAAAGTGGAAAATCAGTCACTTTACAAAATGAGAACACAATTAGTGGCTGAGGTACAGTGAAGGCCCCACGAAGGCCACCACTTTGCTATATACATGCCATGTTGAAAATGGACACAGACCTTAGCAACAATTCAATTTAATCCTCTCCCTTACTATTGACAGGAGAACCTGAAGGGACTGGTATAGCTGGGTTACACAGCCAGAACAGCAACAGACTCTGGAATTGAGGGCGATGCAAAAGAGAAACCTACAACAATGACAAAGCTGGGAGTAATTTGAGTCTCCCTTGTCCACGTTCTGCATTGAATTTAAGTGAGGAAAACTGAGGCCTAGAGATAGTAAGGGACTGAGCAGGTTCACATAGTTCATCAGTGACAGAGCATACTGAGACTTGGACTCAGGTAGTTGACTTCCAGTCCAGTCCAAACCCCTTATTTTACAGATGAGGAAATGAACTCAAGAAGGGGGAAATACCTTGTGTACTTCAGTTAACAACTTATATAGTGAGCTTATTTCCAAAATGGTGTCAAAAGGACCAGGTCCAAGCAAAAATGAAATCTGAAAAAGTTTGATTTTAGCATATCCCATCTTTTCAATATTATTCTCACTCCCAACCAACACATACTTTTGGTGTTCTCTCTTCCCAAACACTCAAGACCTTCATGCAGCCTTGGCATTGGAAAGCTGGCACCACTTACTGCTCTTCCATCTCCAGTAACCCAAGAGGCATAAATAAAGTCCATCTCTCTGTGGTCATTCACTGAACAGAGGAGGGGAAATGAGAGGGGGCTGGTTTCCTTTGAGAGAGGGTGGTTTACCACTCAACTCTTGGTGATTGTTTTTTCTCCCCTCAGTGCATACATCCACAGGCTGACAGCCTCCTCATCTCCTCCCACTGAGACTAATTACTCTGTCCTGTTGCCTAGCCCCAGGCTCTCCCACCCAAGTTATGCTGCTTCCTCTATCACCTCCTCCAGTAGCCCCAAGGCTCCAGTCTGTGTTTGATCACTCAGATCATTAGATTTCAAAGCTGTGGGATCCCATAAATTTTATGAGCACATGCTTTCCTTGAGGGCCTTTTCAGGTCTGAAGAGGGAGCCAGCAGCTGTGGAGAAGCAACTTCTCCACAGCAACAGAGCAGGCCAGCTGACAGGGATTACAGGTGCCCCCAGCAAATCCCTGATGTCTGACAGCTGACACCTAGATAGGGTGGACGCTGGTTTGAACCAGAACCCTTGAAGGGAGTTCTGAAATTTTAATGAGTTGAAATGTATGGGAGACTTCAGAGGCACAAGGAAAGGGATTAGATACCCAACTCCTGCAAGGGTTGAGGTTTTGCAGCAGAAGGCCCTTCAATTCCTGCCTTCCAGCTCTCCCTAGTGGTCACCAGAAGCAGAGTTCCTTGACTGATTTTCAAGTCATTCAGAAATGTTTTCTATGGGACCTGCTATGTGTAAGGCATTCTGCTAGAAGCTCAGGGATTTTAGAATGAAAGCAGAGGTGGAGAAAACAAAGAGAAAAATACAAGAAGGAATTTATACTATCTTTTTTTCTGAGATACATTTTTCTCTTCTAGATCCCAGCAGCCCACAGTTTACTGACCTCAGAGCCTTTGGGATAGGAATAGGAACCACCATGGCCATTCCAGGATGGAGGCCCCAGCATTTCCACCTTACTACCAGGCCTTCCCCTGGCCAAAGCCACCTGGAAGAACTATGCGCTCCTCAGCTTTGGTTTCCTGCTGATAAGGAGGTCCAGCCAGATAAAATTAGCCCATTGCTCACATCCAACAAGTGTCAGAGCTTAGCCCAGCAGCCTTCTTGCCTGGCCAGTAGGACTCATAGACTGACAGTATCTATAGAGTGCTCCCAGCCATACCTACTTCAGGGATGAGAGACTAGAGACAGGCAATTGCTACCTTCCTTTTCCCACTGCGCAACTGCGCTACACTGCCTTCAAAACGACTAGGCCCTGGGATCCTGAGATGGGAGTGCTACAAGTACCACTTCCCACCAGGTCTCCATGCCTACGCTATACTCAGGGAGTGCCTGGAGATGGAGATGGGGCTGTTGTCCCCGCGGCCCTGGCTGCAGCATCTCTTGGTTCTGCCACTGTCCTCTGGCTACCTTGGGTGGGAAAGGGCAAGGTTCCTGCCCCCGCACATCCCCCGGGGCCCTCCATCCACTTCCGCGCCTGGGGAGGGTAAGAACCCCGGGAACTGTGACACAGAGATGAATCTGATCCTGCTATACTCACATGGGAATCAGGCCCGCTCAGGGGAAGGGGGCGGGAAGGAAGTCAGGAGAATCCAGCCCCAGGTCCTGCCAACTGGTCAGAGAGCCAGATGAATAAACTGCAGCTGCCGCGTGCGTGTCCCGGGCTGTGCTCCTCCTCGATCCCCCCCCGCCCCAACCCGCTCCCACTGCTCCGCCCACGCCACCACCACCACCAGGGACTGCTGTGTCGCCGCCACCCCTACCGACCACTTGGTCCAGAGCCCTGGAGGCGATCCGGGCTGGACCAGCGACAACTCCTTCCTACCTGAGGCCTTCTTCTGTCTTCCCCCCTACTTGATCTGGCCCCAAGGCCCCAAGGTTAGAGTCAACCTGCAGCTGGCGAAGGATCTAGTTGGTTCTGGGCAGGGGGCTCTTGGACATGCGGGGACTGGGGGGTGGGAACAGCCTCCAGGAAACGTTCAGGTCCAGAGCAGCCATCCTCCTCCTCCTGCCTCTCCAACCTCCAACCCTGGGCAGGGCCTGCGGGGCACCTCCTCCACGCAAGTCAGTACGATGGGGCTGCATCTTCCAAAGAATTGGCCCACTCCTCCCATAATAACTGTCCCCAGAATTCCTGGGGGGGGGGAATGGGCTACCACGCAGGTGATAGCTCTCAGCTCAGGTCTGCTCACACACCCACCACATGGTCCCGGGATACCACTCAGGGTGAAGGTGAGCCCCCACCAGCTGCCCTAGGTTCACACAGGTGAACTAGTGGGATTTCCTAGGCTTGAGAAACCTCCCCCAAACGTGAACGGACCAGATTGACTCTAAGAGCCCCCTCCTCAATTTGCTCCCCATCCGACACTCCTCCACCCTACTCTCCATCAACCTGCTTCCTCTCCATCAACCTTCAGCCATTTGCCTAAGTGGGAGTGAGAGGGAGAGGGTAATCACTTCCACTCGCCTCCCCCACACACCCACATATGCTCTTCCTCCCCTAGGGTGAAGTCTTCTGGGAAGCTCAGCCCTGCAGTTCCACCTGCCTCAAAGCCTTGCAAAGGCCAGAGTTTCCTCCTGTCAGTGGGACATCGTTCAGCTATTTGCCTCCTCATTCGCCCCCCCTCCCCCAGCACAGACACACTTCCTTCTTCCTTTGGCTCCATGAACACAAGGGTCTTCCCCCCAGCATATCTGGACACAGAGGCTCCCTTCAGTGATAACAGTTGCCCTCACCTTTGGGTGGGCAACTTAGAGTTCACAGGGGCTCCCATATCCCTCATCACATTTGATCCATCCCGTGCAACTCTGAGAGGCGGCTGCTTTTATACCTGTCTTACAGATGGGGAAAGTGAGGCCCATACAGGAACTAAACGCCAGTTTTCAAGCCCTTCTCCAAGGCTCTTTCCACCCTTCCTTACAGAAAGTAGAGAGATAAGTGAATCTCTGGTTTTCCCCTGACTTCTCAGAAAGTCTGCTTGCTGCTCCTGGAGTCAGTGCCTGCTGCTCCCAGGCCCACTCTGTCCCCCAAGGAAAACTGGGTAGTAAGTGGCACCACAGCCCCAAGATAGAGGCATGGAGGCTGCAAAAGCTGAGCCAGAGTCCTTGTACACCCCCCATCCACCCAACCCAGGCTCTCCTATGGGAAGAGAGGGATGAGGAGGGGAGTATGGAAGAGTAATTAGGAGTCCCTAATCTGCCTTTCCCTGGGAATACACAACACTGTCTTCTGGGTTCCTCTGTGCCTTGAAATGGAGGTAAAACTCCAAAATGAGTTTTCCTGTGCCTTACTCCCTCAGTCCTCTTATTATTCAATAAAATTATTACCACTGAGGGCTAATTTCCAGGTCCTCGTTTAATGCCCAGAGACCCCCAAAGGCCCCTCTTTCTAATTTGGTTATTGGGTGGAGAAAGAACAGTTCCTGAGCAGCCCTACTTTTAATGGGAAAGGATTTGTGTGTCCAAGTGGTCAACATAGCTAGCAAAAAGGGTTTCTCTCTTTTAGACTTCTAGTGTGTTGCTAAGTTTCAAAGAGGAGATGGGAAAGAGTAGCAAATATACAATTAAAGGTAGGGGAGTTCCTAAGGCAGCAGTGGTGGAAAGGAAAAACGGAGAACATGCCCAAACTTCTGCCTATACACCTTAGTGAGGTAGACCTTTCCTGTCTGTGACTCTTAGCAGTTGTGGCCATTGCCTTCCTCTTCATTCCCCCTGCTCCCAGGTGAGAGATTTCCTATACTTACAGGGGTGCTTGGTCATCTAGCAGCCACCACCTCTCAGTACCACATTGTTTGGTAGGCTCTAAATTCCCTGATCCCATATCTTTAGGGGATTCACAGAAGTACCTCAAATTGATTGAAATTTCTGGGACTGGTGTTTCCCTATTCAAAATTTGCATGAAAAACAGATAAAAATATTATATGTAAAACAAAATTTAAAAGACTCTGAAAGGTGGAGATAAGAAGACATACCAGCTAGGGACCTCAGAACCTGAGGAGTGACTCACTAGAGGTGAGTGCTCTAGGTTTTCTTTTTGCCTTGTATATCCCAGATTTGGTGCTGGAGAAGCCAGAAACACAAAAATGCCAATGGATACTGACATAAAAAGCCAAAGAAAATCTTTTCCTCTCTACCCAATTAGGAAAGAGTCAGCTTTGGAGCGCCTGGGTGGTTCAGTCAGTTAAGCGTCCAACTTCAGCTCAGGTCGGAATCTCATGGTTCGTGGGTTCGAGCCCTGCATCAGGCTCTGTGCTGACAGCTAGCTCAGAGCCTGAAGCCTACTTCTAATTCTGTGTCTCCCTCTCTCTCTGACCCTCCCCTGCTCACACTGTCTCTCTCTCATAAATAAATAAATAAATAAATAAATAAATAAATAAATAAATAAATAAATAAAACATTAAAAAAAAAAAAAGGAAAGGGTCAGCCTAGACAGACAGAAAACTTTTACACAATAAACATTTTACTTCATTCAAATGCCATGTAAACAACTGTGGTCCCAGCCCCACCCCAGCCAGTAAAGCAAAGTGAAGAGCTTAGATTTCCACTTTCATCATGCTGTAGCAATTAACCTCTCCTCCCTTCATCACCATGGTGCTGTCACAGAAGGCCAAGTATGGATCCCAGACTTTCATCCCAGTCAGGCAGAAATACATGATACCCCTGTCCCTTGCATCCCTAGTAGTATCAGAGGAAATCTAGTGGGGTGCCTGATCTCCCACTCCACAAAGCAGTAACGAGGAGCTCCTCAACATTGGGGTGTCAATGGTGGACTGGTGAGGAATCTTGACTTGACAGTAAAGAGTAATGAGGTAGTGTACCCTTTCTTCCACTGGCATGCTGTCAGAGGAGGCCTACTAAAACAGATTTTTTAAAAACCCACAGTTTCATTATATACGACTAAAAAATATCCAGGTTTCTATAAAAAATCATTCATGATAAAGGACATCATACTAGACCCAAGAAAATATCAATTTGAGTTAAAAAAAAAAAACAATAATGACAATAACAAGATCGCACAGATGTTAGCATCATCTGACAAAGAACTTGAAGCAGTCATCATAAAAATGCCTCAATTTTTATGAACATGCTTGAAATAATTAAAAAATTAGAAAGTCTCAGCAAATAAATAGAAGATATAAAGGAAGACCAAATGGAAATTTTGGAACTGAAAAATACAATAACTGAAATAAAAATTCAATGGAGAGACACCACAGCAGAATGAAGAAAGAGGAAATAATCAAAGAACTTGAAAAAAGACCAATGTAAATTATCTTGACTAAACAATAGAAAGGCGGGGTGCCTGTCTGGCTTAGTCCGTAGAGCATGCAACTCTTGATCTCGGGGTCATAAGTTCAAGCCCCACATTGTGTGTGGAACCTACTTAAAAAATAAACAAGAGAAAGGAAATAAACTTAAAAAAAATTAACAGAACCTCAGGGAACTGTGGGACTACAACAGAAAAAAATTAATAATCATGTCACCAAGTTCCACAAGGAGAGAAGAAAGTGTGGTGAGAACATATTCAAAGAAACAATGGCAAAAAGATCTTGAAACCAGTGAGAAAGAAATAATACCTTAATTATAGGGAAAAAGCAATTAGAATGATAATGGATTTCTCATCAGAAACCATGGAAGAAAAAAGGGAGAAAGCACAAATTTTTCAAGTACTGAAAGAAAAGAACTGTTATCTCAGAATTGTGTATCCAGTGAAAATATCCTTAAGGAATGAAGAGGAAATCAAGACATTCTCAGATAATGGGAAACTAAGAGAATTTGTTGCCAGCGCACCTACCCTAAAGTAATGGCTAAAGTAAGTTCTGCAAACAGTAAAGAAATGACAAAAGAAGGAATCTTAGAACATTAGGAAAGAAGAAAATACAATGAAAAGAGTAGAAATATGAGTAAAAACATCTTTTCCTTATCCTCTTTAGTTTTCTATGGTATGTTTAACAGTTGAAGCAAACATTATAACAATGTCCCTGTGGCTTTCAATGTATGTAGAGGAATCATTTAAGGAAATATTATAAGTGTGGGACAGTGAAGTGACAATAAAGGAGTAAGGTTTCTATACTTCACTGAGGCTGGTAAAATATCACCACCACTAGACTGCAGTAAGTTCTGTACATAAAATGTAACACTTAGATCAACCATTAGAGAAGCTATGTAAAAAGATACCCTCAAAAACCCTATAGATAAATAAAATAGAATTCTAAAAGGTTAAAAAAAGAAAACCTACAGGAAGGCAGGAATAAAGCTAGAAATGAAGAACAAAGGAAACAAACAGAAAACAAATAATAAAATGTCAGACTGAGGCTCTAACATATCAATAATTACATTAAATGTAAATGATATAAATATATTAATTACAGAGATTAGCAGAGTGGTTTAACAAATTACACAAGTATATGTTGTTTATGGTAAATTCACCTCGAATATATAGTGACAGGTAAGTGGAAAGTAAAAGGATGGGAAAAGCATGCCATATATACATTAATACAAATAAATAAGAGTGGCTGTATTAATTTTTGACACACTAGACTTCAGAGCAAAGAAAACTACCAGAAAGAGAAAAAGACAAAACATAATGATAAAATCTTTAGGTTACCAGGAAGATATAGCAATCTTAAACAGTGCTTCACAATAGTTGAAGCAAAAACAGAAAACAAAGGGGAAATAGACAATTCCACAATATAGTTAGAGACTTTAAAAGCTGATGGAAAAACTAGAGAGAAATAAAAAAGTAAGGACGTAAAACTAAAAACACTACCAACCACTAAGATCTAATTAACACTTAAGGAGCACTCTACCTCACAACAGCGGAATAAACATTCTTTTCAAGCACCCATGAAATATATACCAAGATGGGTCATATCCTTAACTATAAAACCAACTTAAACAAATTTAAAATAATTGAAATCACAAATAATGTGTTTCCTCATATAATGGAATCAAATGAAAAATCAAAACCAGAAAGACAACAGCAAAGTCTCTAAACAAGTCACATTTCTTAACAATGCATAGATCAGGAGGCAAGATGGCAGAGAAGTAGGGAGCTCCCTACATTTCACTTGCCCCCATCTCTCAGACGGAGAAGGCCTGAAGCCAAAGACACTGAACCACAGGAGTTTGGGAGGAAAAGAGACAGAGTCCACTGAGGGGACAACCTCATAGGTGCGTGAGTGCGAACTGGGGAAGATAAAAACGGGCAGGGACCTGGAGACATGGAGGGAAAAGAGGGAACCCCCTTCACGGGGAGCCGAGGTGAGTCGAGGGGAAAAGAAAGAGTGGCTGAAAGTGCTCATAGAACTGTCCCTGGAGAAGAGAAAAACCTCAGCTTGGAACAGAGAGTGATCCAGTTTCCAGCTGTGATGCTGACTTTGGGCTGAGTGGCTCGGTCCCAGGAGGCGCCAGGAGAAACAGCTCCACTGCTCTCCAGGCTCAATCCAGCAGAGAACCGGCCGGCTTGAAACTGCTCCACTACTCTCCCGGCTAGATTCCTGGCTGGGAAGGAGTTGGCCTGTGGGTTTATATTTCAGGCATTATCAATGAAGCACGGGGACTAAGATCTTGAAACGAGGTGTGGCTTGGGACATAGAACAAGGCCCACATTGGCTACACCCACGGCACAGGGAGATGGGACCCAAAAGAGTAATTTGCAAAGTTTGGTTCAAGAAGGGACTAGGGTGCTGACATTTTTCTCCCCACAACCACCAAGGTGGGACCTCAAAGAGTGGCCCATGGACAGCAGTGGAGGCTAAGACCTGCCTACACCAAACCATGCCCATCCCTGCTAGAGAGCTGCTTTTTCTTTTTTTAATGGAGCCCCTAGCAAGACAAACATGGATGTACTGCTGTGATTAATTCTAGATCAATTTTTTCTATTCAGATATATTTTCCCTTGTCTCATTTGTATCCCTCCCCTTTGCTGGACTGGGCACTCTGGTCATTGGTTTGCTTACACAGTCACACTTAATACATTCTCTAGATGTATATTCTACACCTCCACTGCTACCTTTCTATCTCTCTCTCTCTGGAGTAATAAGACTATTTGGCTCCCTGAGTAACATTATCTTCGTTTCCTTCTCCTTGCCTCCTACCATATTCTCCTTGTTCTCTCTCTCTGAATTAAGCCTCTTAGTCTCTCTGCCTGGTCATTGTCCAATTTTGCTTTCTCCCCACCCTGTCATTTCTCTCTTTCTATATGCTCTTCCTTCAACACTGTATACACCCAACTCTTTATTTGTAGCTGGAAATCCTGGTTTTATGCTTTTAGATTGTCTTTTGGGATTTTTAATTTTTTCTTTTCTTTTCTTCTTTCCTTAATTTTTAATTTTTATTTTTTTCTTTATTTTCTCTTCCTTATTCCCTTTCGATTGGCTTCTTTGTTGGATTAGTCTGTATATTTGCGTGCCTTTGTTCCCTGTGTGTTTGTCTGTCTGTTTTCTTTAATTGTGCTATCTAAAGACACAAGCCAAAGTACACATGGTAGAGAGTCCAAAATACGACTACAAGTATGGAAATAAAATAACCAAAGTCTCAACAAGAGAGACCAAGAGACACCATTCAAAGAACACTTCCAGAACGGACAGGCCTGGGACAGTCAATGAGCAGTCAATACAGCAGTACTAGCAGGTGCAGAGTGCATAACAAGATTTTAAAACTAACAAGAGACAGAAAGCTAGCCAAAATGATGAAACAGAAGAACTCTCCTCTAAAGAAATTCTAGGAGGAAATGACAGCTAAAGAAATGCTCAAAACAGATATAAGCAACATAAGTGACCAAGAATTTAAAACAATAGTCATAAAATTAACCACTGGGCTTGAAAAGGACATGGAAGACATCAGAGAAACTATTGCAACAAAGACTATGGAGCATAAAAATAGTTGTGATGAATTTAAAAATGCTATAAATGAGATGCATAATAAAATGGAGGCGTCCAATGCACGGATTGAAGAGACAGAGAATAGGTGAAGTAGAAGACAATTATAGAAAAAGAGGAAGCCAAGAACAAGAGAGATAAACTGATCCAGGAACACGAAAGGAGAGTTCGAGAATTGAATGACACAATCTAACAGAACAATATCTATATCATAGGAATTCCAAAATAGAAAGAGAGAGGGAAAGGTGCTGAAGGAGTACCTGAACAAAGTAGAGCTGAGAACTTCTCCAATCTGGGGAAGAAACAGACATTGAAATCCAAGAGGTACAGAGAACTCCCCTCAGATGTAACATGAATTGATCTTCTGAGCGACATATCATAGTGAAACTGGCAAAAGATAAGGACAAAGAGAGAATTCTGAAGGCAGCTAGGGATAAAAGGGCCCTAACATACAAAGGGAGACTTATCAGAGTGGTTACAGACCTATCTACTGAAATGTGGCAGGCAGGAATGGAAAGGCAGGAAATCTTCCA
This sequence comes from Hyaena hyaena, assembly GCF_003009895.1. NCBI lineage: Eukaryota > Metazoa > Chordata > Mammalia > Carnivora > Hyaenidae > Hyaena > Hyaena hyaena. Next base: position 226,252 of record NW_024082256.1, on the reverse strand, counting down.
CTTGATGAACAAAAAAAATATGCAGCTAAGAATCCTCTATCCAGCAAGCCTGTCATTCAGAATAGAAGGAGAGATAAAGGTCTTCCCAAATAAACAAAAATTGAAAGAATTCATCACCACTAAACCAGCCCTACAAGAAATCCTAAGGGGGAATCTATGAGAGAAATGTTGCAAGGAACACATGGTACCAGAGACACCACAACAAGCATGAATCCTACAAAGAATACAATGACTCTAAATTTTTTTTAATGTTTTATTTATTTCTAGGAGAGAGAGAGAGAGACAGTGTGAGCAGGGGAGGGTCAGAGAAAGAGGGAGTCACAGACTGAAACAGGCTCCAGACTCTGAGCTGGCAGTCAGCACAGAGCCCGACACGGGGCTCGAACCCACGAACCGCGAGATCATGACCTAAGCGAAAGTCGGACGCCCAACCGACTAAGCCACCCAGGCGCCCCAAGAATACAATGACTCTAAACCCATATTTATCAATAATAGCACTGAATGCAAGTGGACTAAAGGCTCCAATCAAAAGACATAGGGTAGCAGAATGGATTAAAAAAATCCATCTATTTACTGTTTACAAGAAATTCGTATAAGACCTAAGGACACCCTCATATTGAAAGTAAGGGGATGGAGAAATGTATATCATGCTACTAGAAGTCAAAAGAAAGATGGAGTAGCTATACTTATATCAGACAAACTGGACTTTAAAGGCAGTAACAAGGGATGAAGAAGGGCATTATATAATAACTGCAGGGTCTATCCATCAGGAAGAGCTAACAATTATAAATGTCTAAACACTGAATACAGGAGTAGCCAAATACATAAAACAATTAATTACAAACAGAAACAATCTTATGGTTAAGAATGTGCTAATAGTAGGGGACTTTAATACTCCCCTTATAGCAATGGATAGATCAACTAGAAAGAAAATTACTAAAGAAACAATGGACTTGAAGGACACATTGGACCAGATGGATTTGACAGATATATTTAGAACTCTACATCATGAAGCTATGGAATTTACTTTCTTCTCAAGTGCGCATGGCACATTCTCCATGGCAGACCACATATTTGGACATGAAGCAGCCCTCAATAAATATAAAAGAATTGAGATCATACCATCCACACCTTTCAGATCACAATGCGATGAAACTGAAATCATTCACAGAAAAAAAGTCTGGAAAACCTCCAAAAACATGGTGGTTAAAGAACACCCTACTAAAGAAGGAATAGCCTAATCAGCCAATTAGAGAAGAAATGAAAAAATATATGGAAACAAATGAAAATGAAGGTACAACAATCCAAACTCTAGGGGATGCGACAAAGGCAGTCCTAAGAGGGAAGTACATTGCACTCCAGGCCTATTTCAAGAAATTAGAAAAAGCGCAAGTACAAAATGTAACAGCGCACCTAAAGGAAATGGAAGGAGAGCAAAAAGAGCACCCCAAACCCACTAGGAGAAGACAAATAATAAAAATAAGGACAGAAATAAACAATATAGAGACCAAAAAAGCAGTTGAACAGATCAATGAAACCAAGAGTTGGGTTTTTTTAAAAAAAAAATAAAATTGACAAACCTCCAGCCAGGCTTCTCAAACAGAAAAGAGAGAGCACTCAAGTGGACAAAATCATGAATGAAAATGGACTTATTACAAACAATCCCTCAGAAATACAAGCAATTAGCAGGGAATACTATGAAAAATTACATGCCAACAAATTGGACAACTTAGAAGAAATGGACAAATTCCTAAACACACACTCACTACCAAATTCACATGGGAAGAGATAGAAAATCTGAACAGGCCCATAACTAGTGAAGCAAGTGAATCAGTAATCAAAAATTTCCCAACAAATAAGAGCACTGGGCCAGATGGCTTCCCTGGGGAATTCTACCAGACATTTAAAACAGAATTAAAACTCATTCTTCTCATGCTATTCCAAAAAATAGAAATCAAAGGAAAACTTCTGGACTCATTTTACAAAGCCAGGATCACGTTGATTCCCATGCCAGACAGAGACCCAGCAAAAAAAAGAGAACTACAGGCCAAAATCCGTGATGAATATGGGTGCAAAAATCCTCAACAACATACTTGCAAATCAAATTCAACAGCACATAAAAGGAATTTTCCACCATGATCAAGTGGGACTCATTCCTGGGTTACAGGGCTGGTTCAATATTCTCAAATCAATCAATGGGATACATCACATTAACAAAAGAAAAGATAAAAAACATATGATCCTGTGGATAGATAAGAAAAAACATTTGACAGGATACAGCATCCCTTCTTAATAAAGACCCTCGGGAAAGTCCTGATAGAAGGAACTTACTTAAACATCATAAAAGCCATCTATAAAAAGCCCTCAGCTAACATCATCCTCAATGGGGAAAAACTGAGAGCTTTCACCCTGTGATCAGGAACATAACAGAAATGTCCAGTCTCATCACTGTTGTTTAACAAAGTGCTGGAGGTCCTAGCATCAGCCATCAGACAACAAAAGGAAAAAAAAGGCATCAGAATTGGCAAAGAAGAAGTCAAACTTTCACTTTTCGCAGATGACATGATACTCTACATAGAAAACCCGAAAGATTTCACCAGAAGCCTAGGAGAACTGATCTATGAATTCAGCAAAAACACAGGGTACAAAATCAATGTACAGAAATCAGTTGTATTTTTATACACCAATAATGAAGCAACAGAAAGAAAAATCAAGAAACTGTTTCCATTCACAAGTGCACAAAAAAACATAAAATACCTAGGAATAAGCCAAACCAAAGATATAAGAGATCTGTATTATGAAAACTTATGAAGGAAATTGAAGTAGATACAAAGAAACGGAAAAACATTCCATGCTCATGGGTCGGAAGAATAAATATAGTTAAAAAGTCATTACTACCCGAAGCAATCTACACATTTAATGCAATCCCAATCAAAATTGCACCAGCATTCTTCTCAAAACTAGAAGACACTACCCTAAAATATGTATGGAACCACAAAAGACCCCGAATAGGCAAAGTAATATTGAAGAAGAAAACCAAAATGGAAAGTATCACCATCATAGACTTTAGCCTCTACTACAAAGCTGTAATCATCAAGACAGTATGGTATTGGCATAAAACCAGGCACATAGGCCGGTGGAATAGAATAAAGAACTCAGATTTGGACCCAAAAATGTACAGCCAAGTAATCTTTGACAAAGCAGGAAAGAATATCCAATGGAAAAAAGACAGCCTCTTTAACAGATGGTGCTGGGAGAACTGGACAGCAACATGCAGAGGAATGAAACTAGATCATTTTCTCACACCATTCACAAAAATAAACTCAAAAAAAAAAAAGGACCTGAATGTGAGACAGGAATCCATCAAAACCCTAGAGGAGAAAGCAGGAAACAACCTCCTTGACCTCAACTCCAGCAATTTCCTACCTGACACATCCCCAAAGGCAAGGGAATCAAGAGCAAAAATGAACTATTGGGACCTCATAACGATAAAAGGCTTCTGCACGGCAAAGGAAGCAATCAATAAAACTAATAGGTAACTGACGGAATGTTAAAAGATATTTGCAAATGACATATCAGATAAAGGGCTAGTATCCAAAATCTATAAGGAATTCACCAAACTCCACAGATGACAAACAAACAATCCAGTGAAGAAACGGGCAGAAGACATGAACAGACTCTTCTCCAAAGAGGACATCCAGATGGCCAACAGACACATGAAACATTGCTCAGCGTCACTCATCATCACGGAAATACACATCAAAACCACAATGAGATACCACCTCACGCTGGTCAGAGTGGCTAAAATGAACAAATCCGGAGTCTCTAGATGTTGGGGAGGATGTGGAGAAACGGTCACCCTCCTACACTATTGGTGGGAATGTAAACTGGTGTAGCCCCTCTGGAAAACTGTGTGGAGGGTCCTCAAAAAATTAACACTAGAACTCTCCTATGACCCAGCAATAGCACTGCTAGGAATTTACCCAATGGATACAGGAGTGCTGATGCATAGGAGCACATGTACCCCAATGTTCATAGCAGCACTCTCAAACATAGGGAAATCATGGAAAGAGCCAAAGTGTCCATCAACAGATGAATGGGTCAAGAAGATGTGATTTATCTATACAATGGAATACTACATGGTAATGAGAAAGAATGAAATATAGCCGTTAGTAGCAACATGGACTGAACTAGAGGGTGTTATCCTGAGAGAAATAAGTCAGGTAGAGGACAGATACCATATGTTTGCACGTATAGAAGGATTAGGAGGAACTTAATGGAGGGCCATGGGGGAGGAGAAGGGGAAAAATAGTTGGAGAAACAGAGGGAGGCAAACCATGAGAGACTCTTGAATGCTGAGAACAAACTGAGGACTGATGGGTAGGAGAGGGGAAGGGGGGTGATGGGCATGGAAGAGGGCAGTTATTGGGATGAGCACTGGGTGTTATATGGAAAACAACTTGTCAATAAACTATTTAAGAAAAAAAAAACAATGCATAGATCAAAGAGAGAGTCTCAAAGGAACTTTAAAAATATAGGCAGCTGGGATGCCTGGATGGCTCAGTTGGTTGAGGGTCCAACTCTTGATTTCTATTCAAGTCATGATCCCAGGGTCATGGGATTGAGCCCCATGTCAGGCTCTGTGCTGAGCATGGAGCCTGCTTAATATTCTCTCTCTTCCCGTTTCCCTTCTCATACTCCTTCACACTTGCTCTCTAATGAACAAACAAACAAAACCACAAAAATACAGGCAACTGAATGAAAACCAAAATGCAACATACCAAAATACGTGGGACAGAGCTAAACCAATATTGAGAAGGAAGTTTACAAAACTAAATGCTTACATTATAGATTAGGAATGATTTCAAATCAATAATCTAAGTTCCTACTTCAAGAAACCAGAAAAATGGAGCAAAATAAACTCAAAGCAAGCAGAAGAAAACAAATAATAAAAGGCATTAATCAATGAAATAAAAAATAAGAAAATAATACAAAGAATCAATGAAATACAAAGTTAGTCCTTTGTTTTTTCTTTTTAATGTTATTTATTTTGGAGAGAGAGAGACAGAGTGAGCAGGGGAGGGGCAGAGAGGGAGGGAGACACAGAATCCTAAGCAAGCTCCAGGCTCTGAGCTGTCAGCACAGAGCCTGCCATGGAGATCAAACTCACGAACTGTGAGATCATGACCTGAGCTGAAGTTGGATGCTTAACCAACTGAGGCACACAGGCACTCCTGAAAGTCAGTTCTTTGAAAAAAACAGTAATATTTATAAACTTTTTGTAAGACTGAATAAAAATAGAGAAGACCCAAAGCACCAATAGCTGGAATGAAACAGGAGATAATGTTACATATCCTGCAGCAACTAAAAATATAATAATAGAATACTATGAATAACTTTACAAACATAACTTTAATAACTAAAGAAAAATTGGATAAATTCATCAAAACCCACAAACTACAAAAACTCAGTCAAGAAGAAACACATTACATGAATCGCCCTATAACCACTAAAGAAATTGAATTTATAATTTAAAAGCTTCACCCAAAGAAAAGCCTATATGGATTCACTGGAAAATTTTACCAAACATTTTTCAAAAGAAGAATTAACAGCAATTTTACCCAATTGTTTCCAGAAAACCCAAGATGAAGAAACACTTCCCAACTGATTACTGTGATAGTAAAACCAAACACAATGCAAAGAGTAAAAAAAAAAAGGAAATTATAGACCAATATCCCATATGAATTTAGATGCAAAATCCCTCAAAAATATTATCAAACCAAATCCAATAATGTATAAAAAGAATTATGCACCATGCCAAAATGAGATTTATTCCAGCTATGTGAGGCTGTTTCAATATTTGAAATTCCATCAATGTAATGTCCACATCAACAAGTTAAAGATGAAAAATCATATGATACTATGAATTGGTTCAGAAAGAACATTTGACAAAATCTAATACTATTTATGATTAAAAACACTTGGCAAGTTAGGAATAGAGGACAACTACTTTAACTTGATAAAGAACATCAATAGCATCTACATCTAATGTCATACTTTCTGGGGAAATACTCCATTTTCTTACTAAGATCAGGGACAAGGCAAAGATGCCCATTTTCACCATTCTTATTTAAAATACTATTGGAAATTCTAGCCACTGCAATAAGCTAAGGAAAATAAATAAAATGTATATATATTGGAATGGAAAAAATAAAACTATCTCTAATTGTAGATGCCAGAATTGTCTATATAGAAAATCCCAAAGGATCGGGGCGCCTAGGTGGCTCAGTCGGTTAAGCGTCTGACTTCAGCTCAGGTCACGATCTCATGGTTCGTGGGTTCGAGCCCCGCGTCGAGCTCTGTGCTGACTGCCATCTCAGAGCCTGGAGCCTGTTTCAGATTCTGTGTCTCCCTCTCTCTCTGACCCTCCCCTGTTCACACTGTCTCATTCTCTCTCTCTCTCAGAAATAAAACATTAAAAATAAAATAACTTCTTAAAAAAACAAAAAAGCTTAAAAAAATCCCAAAGAATCTATAAAAATTTTATAAAACTAATAAGTGAGTTTAGCAACATTGTATTATACAAGATGAACACACAAAAATCAAACACATTTCTATATACTATCAACAAACATGAAGAAACTGAAGTTGAAAATACAGTAACATTTACAATCATTACAAAGAAAATGAAATACTTAGGTATACACTTTTAAAAACATGTACTATATCTGTATGCTAAAAATGTCAAAGTGCTGGTGAAAGAAACCAAGGAAGATCTAAATAAGTGGAAAGACATGCTGTCTTCATGGACTAGAAGACTCAACATGGTAAAGATGTCTATTCCCCCACCCCCAACTGATAACAGTTTTAACTCAATTCCTATCAAAATCCTAACAAGGTTTTAAATTTTTTTAATGTTTATTTTTGAGAGAGAGAGAGAGAGACAGAGCATGAGTGGGGGAGGGGCAGAGAGAGAGAGGGAGACACAGAATACGAAGCAGGCTCCAGGCTCTGAGCTTCTGAGCTGTCAGCAAAGAGCCTGATGAAGGGCTCAAACCCACGAATCATGAGATTATGACCTGAATTGAAGTTGGACGCTTAACCAACTGAGCCACCCAGGCACCCTAAGGTTTTTGGGGTTTTTTTTGTTATAAATATGGACAAGATTATTCTAAAAGTTACATGGAAAGATAAAGAAATTAGAATAACTGAAACAATTTTTAATAAGAATAAATGAGAGGAATCACTCCATCTGATTTGAAGACTTATTATATAGCGATAGTAATCAAGACTGTGGTATTGGTAGAATGATAGATATATAGAAAATGGAACAGAATAGAGAACCTTGACATAGTTCCATACAAGTAAAATCGACTTTTTTTTTTTTTTTACAAAGGTACAAAAGCAATTTAAGGGAGAAATTATAATCTTTTTAACAAATAGTGCTGGAGCAATTGGATATTCATAAGCTAAAAGGAAAAAACTCAAAATGTTATAGATTTTTAAAAATTTTTTAAAATGTTTCATTTATTTTTGAGAGATAGAGACAGCATGAGCAGGGGAGGGTCAGAGAGAGAGGGAGACACAGACTCTGAAGCAGGCTTCAGTGTCTGAGCTAGCTGTCAGTACAGAGCCCAACACGGGGCTCGAACCCACCAACCATGAGATCATGACCTGAGCTAAAGTCGGACGCTTAACTGACTGAGCCACCCAGGCGACCCTGATTTAAATGTAAAATGTAAAAGTGTAACACGTTTAAAAGAAAATAGGAGAAAATCTTCAGGACTTAGGGTTTAGAGAGGAGTGTTTTAGATATGACACCAAAAACACACTCCATGGGGGGAAAATTCAGTCAATAAATTGGGTGTCATCAAACTAAAAAATTTGCTCTGCAAAAGACTGTTAATAGGATGAAATGAGAAGCTACACACTGGGAGAAAATATTTACAAACCACATATCCAACAAAGGACTGATATCTAGAATATATAAATTAAACTCAACAGAAAAAAAAAACAATCCAGTTAGAAAATGGGCAAAATATATGAAGAGACATTTCACCAAAAAGGATATATGTATGGAAAATAATCACATGAAAATACGTTCAACATGACTTGAATTAGGGAAATGCAAACTAAGATCACAATGAGATGTCATTGTATATTTATCATAACAGCTAAAATAACAAATAGTGACAATGCCAAAAGCTGGAAGGATGTAGAGAAAATCAATCTCTCATACATTGCTATGGGAATGTAAAATGTACAGCCACTCTAGAAAATAAGTTGGCAGTTTCTTTAAAAGCGAATCATACATTTACCATGAGATCCAACAATTACTCTTGGATATTTATCCCCGAGAAATGAAGATTTATGTCCACACAAAATCTCTACACAATTGTTCACAGCATATTTGTAATAGCCCAAATCTGAAAGCAACCAAAATGTCCTACAATAGATGAGTGGTCAAACAAACTGTGGCACATCCATGCAATAAAATACAATAAAAAGGAACAAACTACTGATACATGTGACAACCTAGATCGATCTCAAGAGGATTATGTTGAATGACAAAAAGCGAATTTTAAAAGGTCACATACTATGTGATTCTATTTATATAACATTTTCCAAATGACTAAATTATAGAGATGAAAAAGAGTTTGGCTACCAGGGATTAAAGATGGTGTGGCGGGGGGAGGGGGGGAAGCGGGTGTGAGTATAAACTGGGAGTATGAGGAAGATCTTTGGGGTTATGGGATAGTACTCTATCTTGACAGTTGTGGTGGCTATATGAATCTATATATGATAGAAAGACATAGAACTACACATGTGCATTGTACCAATATAAATTTCTTGGTTTTGATATTGTACTATAGTTACCTAAGATGTAGTCAATGGGAGAAATTGAGTGAAGGGCATAGAGCACCTCTAATTTCCTGTGGACTTATAATTATTTCAAAATAAAAAGTTAAAAATTGAACTAGCTGGGAAAGATTATCCAAATTTCTTATTTTACAAATAAAGAAACTGAGATGCTAAAAGGACAGGTAACTGGCCCAGTATTTCACAGCTATCAGTGCAGCACTGAGACATTGCTACTTTTATTACTGTCCTGAAACCTAACTTCTCAAAATTCATGAACTTTCACCATTGTATATTTCAGCGTCAATTGTCCACACATCCATCCTATTTTCTTATGCCAAATTCCTTCTAATTCTTCTTGCTGGTCAGATTTCCCTTAGAAGTCTTTCTGCCTACTGGCATTTCTCGTCTAGATGGCTTAAACTATTTTTTTTTTTGACAGCCATACGTTGCTAAGGTAGATTTTCTAATCTTCACTCCTGTTTACACTAATCCTTAGGATCTGGCTCAATCTTTTTCAAGATTTCTTAGAAGCTTCTTGCCTATTTTATGATCTTTTCAGTTGAGAAATGGTCCACCCATTAGCTAGACCTAGCAGTTCAAGTCCACTGTCAATCACTACATGGTTCCACGTACTGAAATAGGAGAAGGATATTCCACAAGTCTAAAGTACCTGTAAATATTCAGGTTGAGATGTCCAGCAAAAAACTGGAAGAAAAAAGTGTCTAAAGTTCCAAGGAGAGGTCAGGCCTAGAGATACAGATTTATGAGTCGTTGGGGTATAGAGAATAGTTAGACCATGAGAAAATTTCTTCTGTAATAGGAAGATAAACAATTCCTACATAAAGGAACATAAAAACAATGTTTCTTACATAAAAGAACATGGGGGTGGACAATATCAAACAGTGTTAATTAACTAGAGAAGAATGAAGCATCCAATAGTGCTTTTTTTCTCTGAGCAATTATCTCGGGTATTTGAAGCCTTGAACTGTTCTGAGCATATTGAGCGAAGTATCAGGGCTTTGTGAGATGGATGGGGTAATGCAAGGACAGATTTCCTCTAGATGAATTGTCTCAGTGGTTTTTTTGTTTTGTTTTGGTTTGGCTTTTGTTTTGCTTTGTGTGTGTGTGTGTGTTTTTTTTTTTTTTTTTTTTTTTTTTTTGCAGCCTGTTCATTCCTTTCAGAAGAACAAAGGAAAATCTCAGTTCAACTTAGACCTGGAGATGCTGATTACAAATAGAAGGCTGCTGGATATAGTGTCTAAAATGTTGGTAGGGGGTACCTGAAGGCTGCTGTTCCTAGCGAAGAGGACCCCAAATTATAAGAGAAAGAGGAAAAAGTCTAGGTAAGATTCTGGGAGTCACTGCTTTCTGACAAAAGCTTTCCCTGGGCCTAAGATCCACACTTTCCACATTTCTTTCTTTTCCTTATAAATATTTTCCAACTCTATCAAAGATTTTTTTTAGGATCACTCCGCATGTGTGGAATCTTTGTTGAGCCACATGCAAAATTTAAAAGAACCATTGTAAGACGCTTCTTTTGGCATTTATCTTATTTTTGTGTTTGTATGTTTAGCTTTTTTTTTTCTGCACCTGGCATATCTAATTATTTGCCTGTCTAGCTACAGTTGTTGTAGCCTCTAAATGGTTGACTATATGCTGAACAAAAAAGAAAAAAAGAATAAGGCTGCCATAGCAACAAATCTTCAGCCATTTATTTGTTGTTTCACAGGCAATTAAATATAATCCTAGTTTACCTGGTAAAGCAGGAACCTGTTACATGGGCTTTTTTTTTTTTTAACTGTCTCACAATGGACAGGTCCTAACTTATTCTCTAACAACTGTGTCTGTCATCTTGCCTATCTCCTTCACACACACACCTAGTAGGCTTTCTTGGGCATCAAAAGAACATTGTTCAGATGCATTCATATTTACTGAAGCTTGTTTCCCAGACTACATGTTCAGTGTGTTCTTTAAATGTCTCAAAATCAGATGTACAGATTTCACAGCTATTGAAGTTGGTTCAGCCACCTTTCCCACACTGGGCAATACTACTTTCTTATTTTACTAATATCTTAATAGACTGTCTCTCTCATGAAAGTACTAGGGAATTTACCTATGTGATCTCTAAGCTTCCCAACAAAGTAGCCATTATTATCTCTGCTTTGCAAAAAGTAAAACTATGATTCAGAGAAGTTCATTTAAAACTACACAGCTTGTAAGAGGCATTATGAATATGAGTCTGGCTTTTAAACCTATGTTCTTCTCACTGTATCTTTAGGTCTCTAAATAACTTTTCCAATGGGCCATTTGCTCAATAGAATCATTGCTGCTCATTATTGTTAAGGCCCTGGGCCTTATATTGCCTCTTATGAAACAAAATTTCTAGGGCTGTGTGTCCTTATCTAGACACAATTCTATTAATTCAGTTGGATCTCCAGGTGAATAGATTCTTTTGAAGGAGGAAAGATAGAGGGAAGTTTCGGGCTGGGGGGGGAGGGGAGGGAGCCAATTGTCTTACACAGGAATAGAATCCGTATCAGATATGCTATTTGCAGAGCCCTTTGTCATAATAACTTGGTAATACAGTAACCTTAGTTTCCATACCCACTGAACTAGGGTCTCTTCCCAAAATTTGTTGCTTAGCCTGAGAGGATCTCTGCAAATGAGTCAGGCTCCATGTGCACTCACCTGAAGCCGTGGAATTCTTAAGACTGGGGAATCCAGAGGGAATGTGGTTATGAAATTACCACCAGACCCATCACAATAGTTAGTGGTGGCATGGCAGAGGGAAGTTAGGACTGCAACATGAACCTACCTACTAGACTAGGGAAGCAATATATGCCACCATGATAAGCAGAAAAGGAGCCAAAATGCATGTAGCTTGTCCTGATTCCTATGTTGTACTTTGGAACTGCCTTTCCTTTGGCCCTTTGGTCCTATACCTGAAACCCAGACGATGAACTTCCTAAGAACTTCAACATCAAGGTTAGGACCTCTACTCCATGGTTAGGTTAGGGCCTCATAGCCCCTAAATAACTGGAGGTATTCAATCTGGAGTTTCCATTTTTTCATCTACCAATTTTCTCTCATGCTGGTTTGAATACAGACCTGCTTAGATGCAGGCAACTGAACTGGATGACTGTCAATTATAAAATGACAGGGCATATTAGCTAATCCACAAATGTATGTTGAATTTGCTAGATTCATCTAAGTTTGTTGAATTTAGTCTACCCATCAGTAAAATCACTGACAAGAACTCACCTAGAGGCATCCAATGAAAAGTATTTTAGTAATCAGTTCTTAAAAAAAATTAAGAACAGCTGTTCCTTTGGTTTATTATATGGGCAACCCTGCCCCCTACAGGTATTAGCAAAGAAAAACAGAGCAATGCTGGCCCAGTTATCAGTGAGAAGCTAGTTCCATTGCATTTATTGCACTGGATCCCTAGTATCTGAGGATTTCTCAGCGATGACAGTAAAGTCATTCAAATTGAACTAGAGTGTAAAATACATAAAGAGCCACCTTGCCCTTTATGTGAATCTCACAAACCAAGTTTCTTAGGAAACCTACAAAGAGAAGTCAAAAGCTTAGAGCACTGAAGAGCCATCGCCACTGGGTTCTGTGGACCCAGCTTCCCTGCACTTCCATTTGTAGAAGGGGAAGGGAAGCAAGAGTCTCCTGGGATGTTATCGAACCTGCAATAGCCCTAGAGTCAGGTCTGTTTTGTAGCTCTGATTCTGCTACTTAGTAGACATTTAAGTCCAAACACATCATTTCCATGATCGAGACTCCAACAGCTTCTCATCTCAGAATAAAATCCTATCTTCCTTCCCTAGATTATAAAACACTCATGGACTGGCCCCCTAACGTCATTTTTTTCCCCCATCTCCTTCAACATTGCTCCTTTTCCTCCCTCTAAATAATGATCTGAGCTCATTTCCTGGGGCTGGAATGTTCTGCTTCCCTATTCATTCAGGTCTCAGCTTGTGTCACCTTCTCAGAAAGGTCTTCTCTAACCACCCTACTCCATCTCAGTCACAATCACATAAGACCATTTTATTTTCTCTCCGGCATTTAAGCACAATTTTAATTTATATTTACAAAGGTATTATCTGCTTCTCCTTACGAGAATGTAAGCTCCATGAACACAAGGACTTTTGTCTTATCACAGTATCCACTAAACCTGAAATGGCGTTTGAGATGTAAATTCAAAGAAAATTATTTTTGGATGATTATACTAGTATTGGGACCCAGAAGATGTCACTTATCCTATGATCTATTTCAGTTCTAGAGTGCAAATATACAATTGTCCACCAGCTGTTATGAGTATCAAATAAGAGGACAAATGTGAATATCCCTAACCTGGTAGCTGATAAACAGGAGCAACACATTTATTAATCTAGTCACAAATCCATAACCATCTCTCCACAACCTCTTCCTTTTCAGGGCCATGCTGGCAATTCACATTAACCTTTCAGTAGAACTAACACGTATACACAGTGTTGGTAATTGAATGGTGGATGCTGTAGATCACAAGATGCTTTCTAGTGGGTGACACAGTACCTCTTCAGAACAGTTATGTATAGATATTTGTCATCCACCAAATTGTCAGTCAGGAATCTAGCCCACTCGAGTTTCTAGGCTCATATTTATAAACTGGCATTTTAAACAGGAGATAAGGTCTAATATAGGTTTAGTTATTATTTTCTGCAAAGTTAACTTATGGTACTCAAATGTACCAGTAGCATGGATTGAAGGAAACACCTTGGGGTGGGATGGAGAGAAATAAGAAGGGTTTTTCCAGGGGTGCCTGGGTAGCTCAGTCAGTTAAGCATCCGACTTCAGCTCAGGTCATGATCTCATGGTTTTTGAGTTCGAGCCCTGCGCTGGGCTCTGTGCTGACAGCTCAGAGCCTCAAGCCTACTTCAGATTCTGTGCCTCCCCCTCTGTCTGCCCCTCCCATGCTCATTCTCTCTCAATAATAGAAATGTTAAAATCTTTTTTTAAAAAAATAAAGAGCTTTTCCAGCCTTTTTTTTCCAGTTGATTTTGACCTCAGACTTTCAAAAAGTAATAAGGAGCAGCACCTGGGTGGCTCAGTTGATTAATCGTCCGACTTCGACTCAGGCTATGATCTCACAGTTGGTGAGTTTGAGCCCCAAATTGGGCTCTGTGCTGACAGCTCAGAGCCTGGAACCTACTTCAGACTCTGTCTCCCTCTCTTTCAGCCCCTCCCCCACTCATGCTTGTCTCTCTCAAAAATAAACATTAAAAAAAATTTTTTTTAAGTAACAAGGAAAGGGCCCAGTCAGTGCCCATGTTGGTACAAGTGCTGTTAGATAATATCTACACTAAAGTGAAGTTTGGAATATATTATTTAGCAGATTAGGCTGAATGATTTTGCTGTTAAAAATGTAGATGTTACTGGTCCCCCAAATGTGGAGAAAAGGGATTAACTCAGATTCTGGAGAAGATAGCGTTAATTATCAGGGGAGTTTCCTTTTCACTAGAGCAATAGGGAAGAATTTGGGCTTAGTTGTTGAGTGGGTCTCCTTAGGAACAATCCTGTATCTTTGTGCTAACAGAGCTCCAGACTGTGTTCCATTCTTTTCCTTATACAGCAAAGTGCAGGGAGAAGACCAAAACAGAACTCTTTCTTAATTTTCACCTTTAATCTCGAGGAGCTACACCCAAAATATTGAAAAACTCTCAGTGATGTGCTCCTCTGGCCTCTTCCAAGCAAGCAGTCAGATTCACCTGCTGGAGATAGGTTTGAGTCACACATGATAGAAATCTTTATCCATCCTCTATTACTAAATAGATTTTCATATTCCTCAATAAAAAGGCCACAGAAAATGTTACCTTATATTCACACAGAATATACAAGTAAAGCCAACCTGGATGAATCATCTTCCCCAAACCTCAATTCCAAAGGCTTTTTTTTTCCCCCCAGAGGAGTTAATATTTCACTCCATGTTGCTGAACAAAACAAAACTAACTTTCAGCAATGGCATCAGAAAGATTCAGCGTTAGGAATTGCTTTCACTTGGACTGAAGTCTGATTTGGTAGCCCTGATTCTCATGTCAGCTTTCCCCCTTGCACTCAAAGTGATTTGAACATAATATATCATTTACTACCTAACCACAAAGTAGAAACATAAATCTAGGTTAACCATTTCTAACAAATGCCAAGAATATTCAAAGACCGTGATTTCAGATGACAGGGCAACTGCTTGGAAACTATTTGCATTATTTAATATAACTGAACTAAGAGAATCCACATAAAGCTTTGGGTGCTTGTTCCTGCAATAAATAAATATGACAACTGGTATTTGTTTGTTTGCTTCATAATGTTGAAGCTGTGATGGGCTTCCCTAATTTTTAATCATTGGGCCCTCAACCAGCTAAGGTCTTTTGCTAATTCTTAATGGTCAGATTTCAAGCTTTGTTAGGGAGTATTTTAACCTCAAAAAGGGAGAATGATAGTAGTTTTATAAGTTTGGATAGATGCTATTAAGCTACAACTTTGACACAATTAAAACAATGATGCCAATTTAGTTTTAGGGTGGCGTAGGGGAGCACATAAGATGTGTTTATCTACAGGTGAACTTTTAAAACTCATCACCAGTTGCATCCTATCTACTCTACTTTCTCTCATATTCTAGAACTGCACTATCCAATATAGAAGCTGCTAGCCACTTGTTGCTAGGAAGCATTTAGAAATGTGCTTTATTCAAAAAGACATACTGCTACTACATGGCAATGAGAAACAATGAAATCTGGCCATATGTAGCAACATGGATGGACCTTGAGGGTGTTATGCTGAGCGAAATAAGTCAGGCAGAGAAGGACAAATACCATTGTTTGCACGTATAGGAGGATTAGGAGGAACTTGATGGAGTAACAAGGGGGAGAAGAAGGGGGAAATGGTGGGGGAAAGGGAGAGAGGCAAACCATGAGAGACTCTTGAATGATGACAAAAACTGAGGACTGATGGATGTGGGGGGGAGGGGGGATGGGCATGGAGGAGGGCACTTGTGGGGAAGAGCACTGAGTGTTATGTGGAAACTAATTTGACAATAAACTATTAGGAAAAAAAATAAAATAAAATGAAAAAAAAAAGAAATTGGAATCTAAAAATAAATAAGTAAATAAAAAATAAAAAAATAAAAGACATACTGCAAGTGTAAAATACCAGATTTTGAAGACTCAATTTGAAGAAAAATGTAAATACTATTTTTATATGAATTAAACAGGTTATAATATTTTGATCTTATTGGGTTAATTAAAATTATTAATTTAACTTGTATCTTTTTACCTTTTGTACTGTAGCTGCTAGAAAATTTAATTACATATCACTGGCACTATACGCCTACTCAACAGTGCTATTCTAGAACATTTGGTACAGATGGGGGACCACGTGTGTATTTATTTAAAAAGTAGGTATATCAGGGTGGCTCAGTCAGTTAAGCATCCAACTTCAGCTCAGGTCATGATCTCAGAATCCATGAGTTTGAGCACCATGGTTGGGCTCTGTGCTGACAGCTCAGTCTGGAGCCTGCTTTGGATTCTGTGTCTCCCTCTCTCTCTCCACCTCTCCCCCACTCATTCTCGGTCTCTCTCTCTCAAAAATAAAAACATAAAAAAAGTAGTTCCATTAGTCACCAACACTATCTACTAATAAGCTCAACAGTATTTCAGAGGCTTTAGGTCCCAATCCTGACAAAACCAAATAATCTCAGACCAGCACAATGCTTAGAACGGAGTGGGAGCACAATACACATTAACTATTAGCTGAGGAAACTAAATTCAGATGAGCCCATTTTCTCCCCATTACTTTTCACTGCTCAATTATTTGAACTGGGATACTTACAGTATGTCTATCTTCTAAGGTTTTTGTGATACTTTATTAACTATTTACACATCTCTCCACTGAAGTGCCTACTCCTTGTGAGTAGGTATCTTTCTCCTGTACTTCACATGCTGAATGAGGAGTAATAATCATTTCAAAGTACTTACCTTGGCAACCATTTACTTTTTCTAACTACTACTTACTGCACCTATTCTTTGAAATGCCTTGTGATTCCCTTAGGCCACATAGATTATTCTGAATATGATTAAAGGTGGCAAATCTCCATCCCCTGAGATAAATTTTTTGGCAACAGCCAAGACTTGTCTCAGTATGGCAAATGTGAAGAAACTGAATAGGGCTGCTTCTCCCAGTTCATAAAACTGTTCCTGAAACCAATTTCAAACAAGCTTCAAGTATCTTCTGAGCAATGACATAGGCATATTCTTAAGAATGTCTATGGCTGCCCAAGGCAACTTTAAAAGGCATTTACTTGGATATCAATAAGCTAGCTGGTATACTTTTAAAAAGCTGCAATCTTTTCTAATCATTTTCATATTTCAAATCTAGTGAAAATCGGGGCAAAGACCACATGTAACAAGGTGATAAGATGACCAGTAACATTCTGAAAACATATTCCATCCTCCCTCCAGAATTTTTGAAATGAGACACGATATACATAATACTAAGGTTTACTTGGTAATGCCCAAAGTGATTTACTGAATTTATGATAAACTTTAACCCTCCTCAGATTTGCTCTTAAAAGTTTTCCTTGGCAAACTAGCCCAAACCTGTTTATTCTAAGAAATCATACTTTATAAGCAATTTAGTCTCGGGCTTGGGATACTTAGAAAATCAGGGGCACCTGGGTGGCTTATTTGGTTGAGCATCTGACTCTGGATTTTGGGTCCAGTTACGATCCCAGGATCATGGGATCAAGCCCTGTGTCAAGCTCTGTGCTGAGCCTGGAGCCTGCTTAAGATTCTCTCTTCTCTCTCTCTGCCCCTTGCCCCTGCATGTGTGCTCTTAAAAAAAAAAAGAAAGAAAGAAAGAAAAAGAAAGAAAATCAATTAGGAGTCATACAGAAGTGGGGCCAAGAGTACAATGAAAATAAGGCCTGGAATCAGAGATGACTGGAAATACTTGGCCACTTACCATGTGACCTTCGGAAAATTACACAATGCCTGTTTCTCGTCTGCATCACCTATAAAACAGGGTGGTAATAATACATCTCAGAGTCACTACAGGGTTATAGAGTGTCTGATACAATCAATGCCTACTAGCAATAAGAAAACATTTAGGTATTTTTAACATAGCTATTATTAATCCATTTGGAATGTCTTAAACTTTACTTATTTATTTATGAAAGAGACACAGCACAAGTGGGAGAGGGGCAGAGAGAGGGAGACACAGAATCTGAAGCAGGCTCCAGGCTCTGAGCTGTGAGCATGGAGTCCGATGCTGGGCTTGACTCACAAACCGTACTATTATGACCTGGGCCGAAGTCGGACACTTAACCGACTGAGCCACCGAGGCACCTCTGGAATGTCTTAAATTTAAATCTTGCCTGAATTCAAGGACCTCAGAGAACTTGGACCCTAGATTTCCTATTTTTTTTTTAAAGCCATTAAAATATAACTTATATTCCACTCTGATGAACCAGATCCTGTTCTGGGTAATGGTCCCTTTGACCAAATTTCCCTCAAGATGCTTGTGCATTGGCTTATTTTGTTGTCTACAGTGTCAACTTTTCAGTGGTATTGTTGAGTTTCAAAGAGCACAGTCATGAACAACACTTAAAACCCTGGGAAGGTCGTAAGGCAAAGAGCTGACCACACCAAAGTCACCCTGAGGAACGGAGTTCCTATGCCCATGACAGAGCTTGGTGGCACCAGAGGAAATGAAACTATAATAAAAACCACCATCAGCTGAATGAATACCAATACCAAGGGGAAGTCTCATCCAGGTATCAGAATTTGACAACCCACTTAAGAAACAAGGACATGACATCTTAGTGGCTTAAGCAACATGTGTTAAGAGGTTGGATATAGGGATGGAAAACAAAAGCTACATGAGCACATGTGCACATATAGATGGGTTTTTGTATTTATAGAGGTCAAGCAAGAGAGTAGGCAGGGCGATGGTGAGAATACAAGCAACAGCAAAAATGCACCTACTTAAAATGTCTTATTTATGGGGCGCCTGGGTGGCTCAGTCGGTTAAGCATCCGACTTAGGCTCAGGTCATGATCTCATAGTTCGTGGGTGTGAGACCCATGTCGGGCTCTGTGCTGACAGCTAGCTCAGAGCCTGGAGCCTGTTTCAGATTCTGTGTCTCCCTCTCTCTCTGACCCTCCCCTGCTCACGCTGTCTCTCTCTCAAAATAAAACACTAAAAACAAATTTAAGTTTCTTATTTACATAAATCTTTTCAGGATTCTTGTATCAGAATATACTTTAATCTTTTATTTTACCACTTGAAGATAAAGGATAAAGCCATTAAACTACACAACATAAAACGGAGGTCATATCCCACAAACCAGTATCTACTCAAACTCATGGTAATGAGGAAAATCAAAATCAAGATTGTACTAGAATTTCCCTTGATTCTAAAAATAAAGTCTATTTGACATTGGTTCGATGTAATAAAACCTTTATCAGATTTATCAGATTCCCCTTTTTAAAGAAAAACCCAAGAGATGATCAAGCACAAATGATCACTTCATGCATTTTATTGATAGTCTATATTTTAAATCTGCAGTATGACATCTTACATAGGGAAAAAGCTTCTTCCTAAAAGATAACTATTAATAATCAAACCAGCTTTAATATGACTGACCTTTCAAGGTCTTGTTTTGCATTAAACAAGTTAATTTTTAGCAGGTGTAAAGCACTGTACAAAAAAAAAAAAAAAAAAAAAAAGGAAACTGGGTACATTCTCAAAATTTAATACAGGGCTTCCCAACCAGGAGTCTTCTGGATAGATATTGGAGAAGGGTGTTATGTTCAGATTTAAATTGAAAGAAAATGTGAAAATCAGATAAAGCAAGCCAACCAAATTCACTTCACTTTGTGCTCCTTTCTGCTTTTTTTCAAAGTCTCTCCCAGAGGTCAGGAAGCCCTGGTATAACAATCACTTTAGTCTTTACAGAACATACATTTATGTGCTTCATGTTCAAAGACATAAAGGCAGCTTTTACTATTCCCCCTCCAAATCCCTTCAGGTTCTTTTGGCTTCAGAAAGCTTTCTAAGATTGCTGCCCAGTTAGTTCTTTATATATGAATCCAAGTAAACATCTATACCAAAGCAGCTCTTCATGGGAGAAGATAAAACAGGCACAGATACATAACCAGGCCAACTGCGTACCTACTCAACCTGATACCTGATCACATGGCCCTATATTTTTAAAAGCAGCACCAGGGACAAATGGAGCTAACAAAAGGTAAAATACAAACATCTGACAGTTCAAACATACAAATTAACCAGTTAAAAGAATGTTAGCAGAGGGCCACTAAACAGAGTTTAAGGCTGGGCAGCTGGTTCAACCATATGTTGGTATTGTAATAAATCTGCAAGATGAAGAACTGAGAGGAACCCTGAAATTACTAGGCACAGTGGTATGGTGGGGTTCACTTTCATTGCATGTATTTAAGGTATTGTTCAATCCAAGTGACTATAAAGCAGCTTGTGGGTCTTTAGCAGTAAACAAATCTTAATCAAAACCAAATATTTCACTATAATTATATATGACAGTGTTGGAGAGTGTGTTCATTTGCTTCAAATTTTAACTAAAACACCTATATAGACATGTAAATCATCATGAAACTGATAGAAACTGTTGTTATCCCTTGAGAGTTCCAACACTTGAGTACCAGCTCTATCATATGCTGTAATTTTAAGTACAAAATGAAGTTATTAAAGCAAGTGAGATCACTCACCTGTTGGGAATATTGCAGTATTTATAAATGTTCCAGTTAAGAACTCAATTTCAAGATGCCAAAATTTTTAAAGGGCAAGTACTTAACTCGTACCTGTTTCTTAGTTGCTGATTAAAAATACAATTTAAAAATATGTGAAACACTTGTTCCTCAAACCTTGCACTTTTAACTTTCCAAATGTTATTTCTGTTGACTTACACCTTCAAGTGTTTTTCAAAAGTGTACAATTTACCAGTTAAATCAGTGAATTACCACACTGTTATTGATTAAACATAATGAAGAATTATACTAAAGGGGAAAAAATGCCTGACACTTTCATATGTGCCTTATCCATCTCTTGCATCACTAAGATACAGAATACTTTAGAAAGTAACAATCAGCATAGTCTCATAAGACAATAAAAGAAAAAAAGTGCCCTGCAAATATGGCTTCTATGTACTTAATATTGACCATACATTTGATAGGGAAGCCAGTAAAACTTAAAAGCTCAAGGCAGATTACAAATATCTTTTCTTCACAAAAGAACAAAGGAGAATAAAAAGGGGTGGAGGGGAATATCCTCCGTTTTTAAAAGGAAAGTACCAACAACTACCACAAGGTGCCACTGTATTCTAGCAAGCTGTAAAAATGGCCTTTTAAGAAAGGCATTTTGCAACATTAACCTCCCTATTGCATGGGTATTTTGGGAAATGACTGAAAGTCATGACTGTTGCCTGACCCACTTCACGTCATAGACACTTGGGAAGCAGGTGGTTAAATAAAAAAGCATATTAAGTGATAACCCTTCATAAATACAATTTGAGACACTGACACTAGGAGAGAAGACTTGGCACAGAAAGGACATGTTTTCCCAAAGGAAAAAAAAATATTTGAGGTAACACTTATAGCTAAGCAGTTTCCTAAAGTTTGGAAAAACTCAATGATCATGTTTATAGAGATTGTGTGTGTACACGTACACACAAACACACACACACACACACACACACACACACAGTCACTCACTCCTGGTACTAAACTTTTTTTGTTAACTGTACAATTGATTAATTCCTATACTCCCAACACTAATGTGAACACTTCTCTCAATCCCCACCTCCATTAACCATTAACACCACTGAGGTATAACTAATATGTTCTTTTTAGAGCAAATATTCCAAATTAACAACACGATTCATCTTCTAGTGTTGCTATAGATAAAGTCTGCACACTTCAAAACCTAACTTGATCAATTTTGTTTTTAGTACTAATAAATCTCAACCTTGTCAGCTGCTTGGAGTTAAAACAACATAACACCTCAACCGCTTCATACCAGTAAGTCAATTTTTAAAAATATCTGAAATACTCAAGGAAACTCAGTTTTTAATATTTTCCCTATGCTCTGAACAATGTTATTTCCCAACATTGTTTTTTCTTGTTCCTATGAAGTTCATGAAGTTCAAACTAGGTCTTCAACACAGAACCTTTATGTAATAAAGAAAAAGTGCAAAGATTACATTGAAATGTAAAGTCTTTAGCAAGAAAATGCTCCCTCAAGAGAATAGGTGTTTTGGATGCTGGTGGGGAAAAAAGGCTCTTATTCTCCATTGTACATCTGACACCTACAAATGACCTTGTCTTCCAAAGGTCCACAACACTAAGTATAGTCATGGACCTTGTAAAAAAAAAAAAAAAGTAGCAAATTCCACTAAAATATTTGTATCCATTCTACACAATCCAATGGAAATTAATGAGTGCTATTGAAAAAGGTGTCCACATGCACATGTCCAATATGTGCATTCTACTGAAGGCTAAAAACTTAAAATCCTATTTCCAGTGTTTATGAATAGCTTCAATATCTACATTCACAACCAGCATTCTGCATGAGTTACCTCTTACTTTAATACTTCACAAATGAGTAATACATCTTGGAAGGTTAGGGAGGTACCTGTTGTCAATAACTTTCTTTTATGCTTAGAATATGCTGCAGTTGTTTTTAAACTATATAAAAGAAACACCCTTATAATGGGACATTTCAAACCAAGAGGAAAATGGGTTTGTTTTTAGCCAATTAGGACTATCCTGCAGATCTGAAAACCGTAGATTACACCCTTAGGAAAAGAGACAAGGAGGCTCACAAATATAAAGGAATCCTGACTTTTACATGGACAATTTTTTTAAAAAGATAAAATGTATTACATAAGCGCCATAAACAGTGAAATCTGCTTATATTAAAAAAAATAAGTGAAGCTTTGTTTGGACATTATTTCCTTGCAAGAGCAGTACATATCCTTAGTAAACAACTACCATATTTACAAGTTAATTTCCTTGATACTTAGGTAGGATGGAAAGCCAGAGGAAAATATAAAAGAATGAGCTTTGAAATAACCTTTACAGCTAAGCTGAAAACAGTTAAGGTAGCCAGATAATTCCTGAAGCAGACTTGTTTATTTTGTAGAGTATCTGACTATGCATGGGTAGTTTTCACTTTGAAGACCAAAGATGTGTTCAATTCCTCTTTGGGTCCACTATCTTTTTCCAGATAAACAAACAAGTACTCCCTAGTCAGACTAATCCTAACCCTCTCGACCCTCTCGCCTTGGCCTCAAAAGATTAGAGATATTCGGCAAGAGTACTGGGATTTTTCTTATTACTAAGGAAAACAACACAGAAATACATGTGCCAATTGATTGTGAGTTAGCAGCCTCATCTTCAAATATGGGCAGCAAAATGAAAAATTTGAATTTCAAATAACCAAACTTTCAACAAAGGAAAAAACTCCCTTAATTTTCAATTAGTCTTTAAATGTGGTATGTTAAAGTGTGTGTTAGATAGTAATGAAAAGTGTGGCCCGGCACCTTAAATAACAAATCTCAAAAATAATGCAAATTGGAGACTTTCCTATTAGTACACACTTCTGTAGCAACTTCAATTCTTATGATAAACGTGGTTTATAGTCTCTTTCCTCCACCTTTTTTTCTTTTCTTTTTTTTTTTTTTTTTTTGAGGAGCAGACTTGTAGAAACATCAGTGTAACTTGTGCTAGGTGGTAGTGGTTTGTTTTCTTTAAACCAAAACTCTACCAAAAATTTAAATCTATTTCATCTGCTCAATTAGAAAACTGTGTCAAGATCTCTCCATGTGAAACCAGTTCACATTTGTAAGGTTACTGTCTTCATAAAAATCTTAAATTCCTCAGACCAGTCTTCTTTACTCCTCTTGTCATTTCCTGCCTAAATCCAGGTTAAAGTACAAAATTTCCATTGGTATCTTCAACACAGTTCAGCTCTACACTCCATCCTTTCCTCTGCATGTCACAGTAGCTGTTCACATACATTAAATACTATAGATATGTTCTGCTCTTGACATCTACACACTTACAAAAGCAGCTTTGTACTTTGTTTGGTGTGTGTGTGTGTGTTTTGTTTTTTTTTACTATGTTGGCTCACAAAAAGCAGTTTTTTTCATTTCTAAGCATGGTACTTTACAATTTTGAATGCATTAATACAACGGTGCATTGGAAAAGTACTGAGCCTCTACAAAATAGCTTTACATTTTTAAACAAATGAATGTGATTTTTTTTCACTTACACAAGCATAGGCTTTTTTTTTTAATATTTCCACAAGATAAATATCTCAATTAAACTATAAGCTCACTCTACAGTGTGCCACAGTGATGGGCTTAGGAGACAGTTATACACTTAGAAGATCCTAACCTTAGTGTTATTTACACTGACGTCCAATATCACCTCATCTGAAAGGTGAACAAATGACATTCAGCATGTAGCTGAATTTGTGCCAACTAATAACTGGGAATGGCATAGCTTTAAGCAATCACTTATGAAACATGTACTGTAACTTAGTCTAAACTGGGAATTTCCTTTGCCCCTCTCTTCTATGGTGTGGTAAACATTAAAGATCAACAAGAAATGGAAAAAGAGCCATTGCTAAGGCAGATCTTTTAAGATAACAAAGGAGAAACTGATAAACGTAGATGATGAATCTTCAGTGATAGCAATCACTGGTACTGAAATCAGATTTTTATGTCCTAAAACATTGCTTTTAAATATTTCCTTTTATTCTGGAACAGAAACTGGAAAAAGGACAATGCTGCATTCAGAAAGCAATGACTCAATTCAGGTTGCTACTTTACATTTAAGCACCACTCAAAAAGTGGGCATAAAGCAAGTGATTCCTGTTTGCCCATCACTATACCAGCTACATAGCTGAGAGTTCAGGCCTTAATTACACAACACTTTCTCTGTTACCAGACGCTAAGACTGCTCTGCGACAAATAGGACAAGTAGAATTCTCAGATAACCAGCGATCGATGCAGTGGACATGGTACTCATGGGAACAAGGTAGTTTACGAAGTTTGTTGCCTTCTGTATATTCTGTAATGCAAACACTACATGTTTTTAATGCATCGTTTTCACCAAAACTTCTCATTGCCAAGTTGTCAATCTGTTCTTTGGTGAGTCCTCTAGGTTGGTCATCATCATCCTCATTTAAGAGGAAAAACTGAGCCAGACTAAGGAAGGGCAAAGAGCCACTTTCATCAAATGTTACAGGGGCTCTGTGTCGACCCTCTCGCCTGGCACCTGATGAGCCTGATGATGAGCTTCCTTCATTACTGCCTTCAAACACCTCTGAGCTAGTCTCTGAACTTTCACCACTGGAACTGGAACTAGGACTGGAACTAGAACTGGAACTGGAACTGGAACTGGAACTGGAACTGGAACTGGAACCAGAACTGCTACTACCACCAGAACCCCCTCTTCCATTCCGTGACTCTGCTCTTTCCACATTTCGACTCGAGACTGATCCACTAGGCTCTGAATCACTATCACTATACATAAAGTAGCTTAACTCACCAAAACCTGTCATTATCTGCCTTAACATGGTCTGAATTGCAACAGATGTAGTCTCACTCAAGCCAGTATTTAAGATTCTACGAATCGGAATTCTGATGGTACTAACATAGGTTCTCACACCTGCCCGTTCGGAACGTGAAAACGTACGCCTAAAACCTCCTCGTTCACTTTCATAAGTGACGGTGTTGTTTGGTGTCTGAGACCTTGACCGAGTTCTGCTAGCTATGCTATCTCTCTGCCGATACTCTCCAGGACGAACTCTTCTTACTTGAAGATCAAGGACTATGGTTGGAGGTCTCTGTCCTGATCCTGTAGATTCACCATTGCTGGTTGTATCTGAAGAACCTGCTCCTTGTGAGGCATTTCTGGTTCCTGAAGCTGCAAAAAGACCTCTACTTAGCAAGTCAGGTCCACTTATTTGCTGTCTCAATGTCACATGGTGCCGGGTTCTAGAACTTCCCTCAGTCTCATTTACCAAAGGATGCTCAAAAGTCTGAGATGAGATACTATGATGAGATCTTCGCGGAATTTCACTCATTGGATGCAGAGGTGACCTACTTCGTTCAGCTCTTGCTCGGGTTCTCCGATGGTCTGGGCTCCTGCTTCTTGCCCTTCTCTGACCTCTGGTAGGTGCGACTTCTCCCATTAATGCTTCAGTTGAATTTCGTTCTGATCTGGAAGGCCTTGCAGATGTTGATTCAGATCGTGGATTTTCCACTTGCCTTTGGCTGTTGTTCTCTGTATTTTCTCCACCAGAACGTCTTGCAGATGGTTCATTTTCATTCTCTGGATTTTGGCTCCCGTTATTACGGTTAACATTGATCTCTAAACTGAATCTGAAATCGCCACTGTTTGGATTAGTCCGGCTCACTGCTCTCCAAGATTGGTTTCCTCTTTGCCCACTTCTTGTTGTATTTCCAGTTTGTCTGACAGAGTTGAGCCAGTCTATTATAGAGTCACCGTTAGACACATCATCTGAAGAGTCTCCACCTGTTTTTAAAAAAGGGAGGGGAGAGGGAGAAAAAGGAACTACTAAAATTAGGACAATCATATAATAGTGCTCTGAAATTCTGTGTTAGAAAAAAAGAACAAAGATTCCCAACAGATGTCACATTTACAGATTTTTGTAAGCTATACTGGGTACATTTGCAAGGTAAAGACAAGAATGTTTCTAATCCATTTCAAAAGAGCAAGCTAATCCTAGAGAAATTTAGAGAATGGTTTTTTAAACGGGATCTCTAGGAAGTCTTATTTTCAATACTTCACGTATAGAGCTGAGCATACCACTGTGGACTGTCAGAAGACAACATTTTTTCAGTCCACTGTCAAAATGATAATGCAATCAAACAAGACAAATGCCAGTTAAGGTACAGGGCTAATACTTTAGTTCAAAGTACATTTTTGTCAAATTGTCATTAGTTTACAATATTTCTTCTAAGATCTTGACTTAAATGCTGTTGATACTAGAGGTCTTTTAAAACACAAGACTACTGTAGCCACTACAAAAATTGGTTTATTAATTTAAAAGTATTGGGGGGGGCACCTGTGTGGCTCAGTCAGTTAAGGGTCTGACTTCGGCTCAGGTTATGATCTCACGGTTCGTGTGTTCAAGCCCCACGTCAGGCTCTGTGCTGACCGCTAGCTCAGAGGCTGGAGCCAGCTTCAGATTCTGTCTCCCTCTCTCTCTGACCCTCCCCTGCTCATGCTGTCTCTGTCTCTCAGAAATAAATAAGACATTAAAATAAAAAAAAAAGTATTGGGTGCTTCTTCATATTACCAAGATATTAAATTAACATGAAACTGGAGATCAGAACAAATGAACAGTCTGAACCTAGCACTGTACATATAATGGCATACCCAAGAATCAAACTGTTATCATAGCCTCTTATGTTAGATAGCCAAATTCCCTACAGTCCTACTTAAAACATAAAAGCAGGATTTCTCAACACTGTCACTTTTTCCATTTTGAGCCAGATAATTCTTTGTTCTGGGGGCTGTGCTGTTGTAAATTTTAGGATGTCAGGATGTTTAGCAGCATCCCTGGTCTCCACCCCCTAGCTATTACTAGCAAAGCCCCAGCTGTGACAAACCAAAAAATGTCTCCAGATATTGCCAATGTCCCCTAGGGGGGTGGGGTGGGGTGGGAATTATAACCTGTTGAGAACTATCAGGTTAGAGAATACAGTCATTTCTTTCTCCTGGTGGAGAACTCACATGTTTATAAGAAAGAAATAATTCAGTAAGAAGGAAGAAATTTCAATGGAGGTGAAAAATCAAAAATATCACACTTAAATAAGCCATTTCTCCCTATGTCTCAATTAATACAAACAACCCAAAGGTGAAGCAGAAAAAAAAACATGTTGACATTCTCACCAAGTATCAAGAAAATGCCAGTTATCCTTTTATTAACAATTACTTAGCACTAAATTAATGTGTGCCATTTCTGGGTACTCTCTGGCTGACATTTACTGAAGTTTCTAATCTATTTCATCCTCTACCCACCCTCCAAAGCAAAATATACCTCTATTTTCATCTGAGTTTTGTGGTGGTGGGCCCTCTTTAATTTGTTGTAGTCTTCTCAGCAACTCTTCCTCGGTACTTTCACCTGAAAATAGTTTAAAAATGTTTGCCAAATTACAAAAACTGAGATGAAAACCAAGGAGTAGGAACCTGGGTATGGAAGCATGACATTACAACTTAAACAAGTTTCTTTCCAGTTTACTAAATGCTTTGGCATAGAACAGCTCATTCTTTAAAACTGTTTTTAAAGATCTTTAAACTGTTTAAATGTTCATTATCTGCATTTTAAAACTAGGAAACCGAGGGGCGCCTGAGTGGCTCAGTCAGCTGAGCGTCCGACTTCAGGTCAGGTCATGATCTCGCAGTTCATGAGTTCAAGTCCCGCGTCAGGCTCTGCGCTGACAGCTGACAGCTCAGGGCCTGGAGCCTGCTTCAGATTGTGTCTCCCTCTCTCTTAGTCTGCCCTCCCCCACTCACACTCTGTCTTCCAAATAAATAAACATTAATTTTTTTTAATTAAGAAAATAAATAAATAAAACAAGGAAACTGAGACTAAGTGAGAGACTGATGTATCTATAAATGGCAGGGACAGAATATTCCTTCTCAGAAGAGTCAGGCTAACACCTTACCTTTTAAAATTTAAACAACAACTCAAAGGTTAGTAGAAAAACAGAGGGGCGCCTGGGTGGCTCAGTCGGTTAAGCGTCCGACTTTCGCTTGGGTCATGATCTCGCGGTTCGTGGGTTCGAGCCCCACGTCGGGCTCTGTGCTGACTGCCAGCTCAGAGCCTGGAGCCTGTTTCAGAGTCTGTGCCTCCCTCTCTCTCTGACCCTCCCCTGTTCACGCTGTCTCTCTCTATCCTAGAAATTAAAAAAAAAAAAAAAAAAAGAGTCCGACTTTAGCTCAGGTCATGATCTCGTAGTTCGTGAGTTCGAGCCCCGCATTGGGCTTTCTGCTGACAGCTTGGAGCCTGGAGCCTGCTTCGGATTCTGTGTCTCCCTCTCTCTCTGCCCCTCCCCTGCTTGTGCTCTCTCTCTCAAAAATAAAAACATTAAAAAAATTTAAAAACTAGAAATGAGGAGGACTGGAGATAATGAATTTTGTTTAGGATCAAATGGGACCTAAGTGGGAAAAAGAGAATAACCAAACACAAAGTTCTGAATTAACAATTTTACCTAAAGCCGTCTTTGGAGGATTATGATTAGACTATAATCTGGGAATCAGAGATGACAAAAAAGGAAGTCTGTCCTAGGAACTAACATTCCCATTAGCTCTTCCACACTCAGATTTATATCTTGTAAGTTAAATAAAGCTAACTAAAACCAAAAATATTGTTCAATTCCAGTCTTTTCAGCTTGCTACAAATTCGTAATATAATTGACAATTAAAAGATGTGATAGTAGATAATTCCAAATATAAGTTAACAGAATCAGGTAATAAGTACAGTAGTAAATATCATTCTGTATCCCCTGTATTAAAATCATACTTTATAATGGCTGTAGAAACAGATTTTTAAAACAAGTTATTTTTTTAAAAGACCAGAAATCTTCATACATCGCATACCTGGGGTGCCTAGCAAATTGTTATCCCTCATAAGTCTATAATCTTCTTCACTCAGGTTATTTACAAATTGATAGAAAGCTTCTTCCCGATCCAATCGGTCCATTTGACTTCTGCGCTGTGCTGCAGACTGATCACCACTTCCTTTATCGTTAGAATCTGAGCTTTCCATCTTGATGAACAAGTGGAAAATTATCTAAAAGGAGAAAGGAGATCAATCTTGAAAACAAAAGTTACCATGTGCTCTGCAGAACACTTAATTATGTGAAAATCCAGAATGCAGGTCAAGATGTGAATTTTCAGACATCATATGAATAAAATTTCATCAAGGAAAAACTCCCAAAAAGTACTGTTATACTAGGAAAAAAGTAAGTCAGGAGTAAGCAAACTATGAAAATCAGCCCTGGTGCCTAGGTTTTTTCCTGAGATCAAAGAGTAAATTTTTTTTTTTTTTACATTTGTGTTCATCAAGTTTTGTTGGAATACAGTCTTTTACATTCATTTACATATTGTTTGTGGCTGCTTTTGTGCTATAATGGCAGAGCCAAGTACAGATGAGAGACCGGATGTGGCACTCTCTCATCACTTTGCATTGGTGATGATCTGTACATTATAAATTGCAGTGATGTAACCTGACAGCATTTCAAGTGCCATACATATCACCACAACTGTAACATTTCAAAAAATTACCAGTGCATACTCATCATGTCAAATGAAGTAAAAGTGCACTTTGAATGTCACCCTTAAAGGCATAGTGGAGTATGGATTATTTGTTGTGAGATGGAAAAGACTGATTTTATTATGCAATGGCACTATTTAACTGTGCCAAAATAAAATACACGGTCATACTATCAGACTAAGCATCCATCATGATATTCTCAATTCACAGAAAAGCTAGTCCAGAAAATTAGAAAATTTAAAAAAGCTATCTCATCACAAAATATTTTCTCACAAGAATAAAAAATGAGTCTTCAACCAAAATAAGTTTCCAAGTGGCTTGTTAGCGAAAGCAAAAAAAGCTGTTTATAATAGTGAGTTAATTAAACTGTGCTTCATTGCAGAAGCTAAAGAAATGTGTCCAGAGAAAATAAACCTGTTTAAGATGACTAGCATTTTATTTTTTTAATATTTATTTTTAAGAGAGAGACCTAGTGTGAGTAGGGGAGGGGCAGAGAGAGAGGGAGACACATAATCCGAAGCAGGGTACAGGCTATAAGCTGTCAACACAGAGCCCGACGTGGGGCTCATTCACGGAACATGACATCATGGCCTGAGCCAAAGTTGGTCATTTAACCTACTGAGGCACCCAGGCATCCCAAGATGATTAGCTTTTTGGTAAGAGTAGCTGCTCAAAAATTCAAGAATATTGGAATATGTCACAATCAATAAAAATGAAACAGCAAATGATTCTGAGTGATTTTTCTTGGCTCTTGAGGAGTTGACAAATGCAACTGATACTATTCAGTTGTTTATTCAAGGAGTCAAGTGTTGATTACTCAACAAGTTTGAAGTAACTACAGAAGTAACCTCTATGAATAGTCTGCATGGAGCAACTACAGGTGATGCTATTTTTTTAAAGTTTATTTTATTTGAAAGAGAGAGAGAGCATGTGCACAATCAGGGGAGGGGCCGAAAGGAGAGACAGAATCCCAAGCAGGGTTCACACCATCAAGGCATAGCCCGATGCAGGGCTCAAACTCATTAACCCATGAGATTATGACCTGAGCCATGCCAAGAGTCCAAGTCTTAACCGACTGTGCCACCTTGGTGCCCTAACTATTTCCAAAACGTTGAGAAAACACTAATTGAGCACAGCTTGAAGTGAAATCTGCTAAGATGTGTTACAATGGAAATGGTGGTAAATACATGTGTAGAGCAACCAAAGACAAGTTGGACAAATTTATAAAGCTTGTGAAAATGTAAGGTGTTTTAAGTCTATGGTTCTTCATTATATTATTCATCAGCAGGTGGTTTGTAGAAACTATGTGAATCTAACATATTACTGAACCAGTGTTGTTACCAGTGAACTTCATTATTGTGGATTTAACCATCAACAATTCTCTGAATTTTTGTCATAAATAGAAGCTGAATATCCTAACTTGCTCTACTCCTTGTTAATTTGATGGCTCAGCCTTGGTAAAGTTTTAGTGTGATTCGCTGTATTCAAGTCCAAGACTGAATTTTTTTCTGAATGAGAAGAACCACCTTCAATCGCTATTACCAAACAATGAATGGCTTGAGAAATTAAGCTTTTGTTGTAGACTTCCTAATATTTCTTAATGAATTCAACCTAAAATTACAAGCCAGAACAGCGCTTATATGCAAAACTTACACTGTAGTAAGATAATTTCAACAACAACTAACACAGGAATCACAATGTCAAGTGCACTTCTTACACTATCAAAGAAACAACAGTTCCATTCTGCTACAAATTTGTAACATATTTCTTTTCTGAGCACAGATTACAGTTCTGGAAGCATTTTTTTGGACCTCATTGGAGCTTCCACCTAACTTCCAACTAAAAGTGAAATTCTGCCGTGTAATGATATGCTGAAAGGTAAATATCAAATGAATTCTATAAATGCCTTCACTACGGTATAAATATGCTTCATTAAAATTACATGCTTGTGGACTGATTAGATAGCAATATAGGCAGGCATATCATGTTTTACTGAACTTCACAGATACTGTGTTGTTGTTGTTGTTGTTGTTTTTTTAAATAAACTAAAAGGTTTGTTTGTGGCAGTCCTGTGTGGAGCAAGTCTACTGCTTGCTATTTGTATTGTAAAAATACAAGCTATTTTTTTTTCTAGCAGCATTACTCAGTTCATGTCTCTGTCTCACATTTTGGTGATTCTTGAGATATTTCAAAATTTTCATTATTACATTTGTTATGGTAGATGATCTGTGATCTTTGATGTTTTAATTGTTTTGAGGTGCCATGCACCATACCTATGTAAGATGGCAAACTAAATGGATAAACGTGTGTTCTGACTGCTCCACTAACCACCTATTCCCCATCTCTCCCCCTTTCCCTGGGACACAATATTGAAATTAGGCCAATTAATTAAACCCTACAGTGGCCTCTAAGTACACAAATGAAAGGAAGAATCACACATCTCTCACTTTAAATCAAAAGCTAGAAATGATTAAGCTTAGTGAGAAAGGTATGTCAAAAGCCACGACAAGGCAAAAGCCTAGGCCCCTTGTGCCAAACAGCCAAGTTCTGGATGCAAAGGAAAAGTTCTTGAAGGAAATTAAAAGTGCTATTCCAGTGAATGTGTGACTGATAAGAAAGTTTAACAGCCTTAATGCTAGTAAGGAGAAAGTTATAGTGGTCTGGATAGATCAAACCAGCTGCAACATTCCCTCAAGACAAAGCCTAATCAAGACCAAGGCCCTAACACTTTTTAATTCTATGAAGGCTGAGAGAGGTAAGGAAGCTGCCAGAGAAATGTTTGAAAGGTAGTTCATGAGGTTTAACGAAAGAAGTCATCTTCCTAACATAAAACTGCAAGGTGAAGCAGCAAGTGCTGATGTGGAAGCTGCAGCAGTATCAAGGAGGCAAGACCCTCTCTACCAGCAAAAAGATTACGACTCACTGAAAAGCTCAGATGATGGTTAGCATTTTTAAGCAATAAAGCCTATTGAAATTAACGTATGCACATCATTTTTTAGACAAAATGCTATTTATTGCACACTTAACAGACTACAGTGTAAATATAACCTTTATATGCACTGGAAAACAAAAAATTCATTTGACTAGGTTTACTGTGATATTTGCTTTGTTATGTTAGTCTGGAATTGAACCTAAAGTATCTCCTAGGTTTTCTTGTACCTGTGTGTGTGGAAAGACATTTTCAAATATTAACTAAGGAAAATCTCATTTCAAGTCAGTAACACTAGCTGAACATCTGCAAGTAATTTTGAGATGTTTAGCCCCAATTAAGCAAAATGTCCCTTCAAAAAGAATGCCACTCTTCTCATTATCAGACCTATATTACAAAACACTACTCCATTATTATTATATTTCGAGTTTTACCAAGAAAAATTCTGTGGAAATTTGGGCTTCTCTTTTTATATAAATAACTATAAAATATGCTCAATTTTGCTTTTTGATCAAAGCCAAAACACACATTGCTACCTGTTTTTTCTACCACTTTCAATTAACTACTCTAATGAAAAACAACAGTAATAAGCAATCTAAAATAAGACTCCAAACAAAAAAGTCATCCTCCTTTTTTCTTCCAACACCAGACAGACCTTAAATTCGCACTGAAAATATAGAAGTTAATTCCACGAAAATATGAAAATCTGACTTGTAGAAGAGTTAATCTATATCACTACTAAGATTTAATCCCAAGAAAAACACATGAAATCTCTGGATGTTCATAATTCAATACTAAAGAGACAAATAGAGGCGGCAGGGTGGCTCAGTCAGTTAAGCGTCAGACTTCGGCTCAGGTCATGACCTTGCGGTTCGTGGGTTCGAGCCCCTCATCAGGATCTGTGCTGACAGCTAGCTCAACCTGGAGCCTGCTTCAGATTCTGTATCTCCCTTTGTCTCTGACCCTCTGCTGCTCGCTCTGTCTCTCAAAAATAAATAAAAATTTTTAAAAATTAAAAAAAAATAGAGAAAAATAAAAAAAAACTCTCTTTCAGATAATAATAAAGAAGCTTCTCTACCTGTCTGGTTTTTATAATTTTAAACTTTAAGATTGCTTATATATATAACAGCTTAAAGTTATATAGGCCAGGCAATGGAAAAAAAAAACAAACAACAACAAACAGAAGGAAGCCAAAAGTTTCCATATGTAGCAAAGGAATGCAATTTGGTATTGGTAACAGTAAGCAGCTAACTTAAAAAAAAATACAGGACAGCACAAAGGAAAAAGAAACTTGAGCCATAACTCTTCAAACCAAAGAAAACTACCGGTGACATTTGTTAATGTTCTTAAGCACCTAATATTTTGAATGTTAACATGAAAGTTAGGACAAAGCCCACTTGTAAAGGATCAGTAAATAGTTCTAAAAATAATTTATAATAAATTACAACTCAGTAGGGTTGAAAGGCTTTTAAAACATAAATCTTCAAAGACAAAATGTCTGATAAGTTCTGACATTTGAAGGCTATGAACCAAAGATAATAGAAAACTCACATACCAAGAGCTGTTATAAGAATGTCACAAAGTCTTAAGAACTGCATCAGGGAGGTTAAAGACCATATGGAACAGAAACTTGCAAAAATATGGAAGATTTTTAAAATGACTTTGAAAAACGGAATCTCAAACAAGAAAGGGATCTTGTATTGAATGGGTGGGAGAGTTGGTATATTAACAAAGGACGGAAGGTAGAGGCACTGAACTTCTGTTTTGTTCCTATTTTCTTCAACAAGGAGAACCACCTTCCAACCATAAGTAGTGGAAAAACAACTTCTCAGAGAATCAAGAGTCCAAACTGCAAAACTTCTAACGATAATCTCTGAGTAATCACAAAGAACAGGAGAGATGTTAAAAACACTACATTTAGAAATGATCTAAATTTCAAATAAAGTGAAGCCTATAAACTGTAGCACAGCAAAATCTGACAATGAACCTAGAGGGAAATTCTGCAATAGACTATCAGATATATTGCAAAACAGAGAAGAAAAATAGGTTTACCAGCAGTGGGGTTCACTGCCAAATTAACCTTATTTGCTTTACATAGGGATGGTTCCCAACCTTGGCTTGCACATTAGAATCACCTGGGAAGGTTTCTCTGGGGTTGGCCAGATAGCAGTATTTTAAAAAATTCCACAGGTAATTCTACCAAACAGTTAGGGCTGAGAACCTCTTTAATAGGAATGTCAGAATTACACTGCTGACTAGTCTGGCTTGATTTCTGTACAGAGTCTGAGGAGGTTTTATATCCTTATTTATCATCATGGAGAAATGTAAGCTAGATCAGCGCTTCTTAAACTTCAGTATACAAACAGATCACCCAGAAATCCTGTTAAAATACAGATTCTGATTCAGTGGTTTGGGGGTGGGGCCTGGGAATCTGCATTTTAAATAAGCCTCCAAGTGCTGCTGCTGCTGATCCTAGAATCACAGTCTGAGTAGCAAAGAGCTTGATGACAACAGTATAACAGATTCAGAGCTGTCAAATGCCACACTCAAAGGTTACAGAGCAATACAGACCTGCAAAGAATCCTGTCTTTAGCATTTAAAAAAGAACCACGTCAAAGACATGCTAACCAAATCTAAGCAATTCAGAGTTGGGAATCAGTAATGGAGATGTATGTATATGATAAGTAATATTTTGAATTCTCAGTCACTTGTGAGGATGAGCTGACATCAACATAAGTGATGGTAAATGTGCTACCCTGAAAACTTTATGAAGGAGTATCAAACTAAAATAATCCGTATGAAGAGTACAGAATAGGGAAGAAACCTACTCATGTGAAAAGAACAGTTCACATGAAGAAGGACCTCAAGTTTTTAAGCTAACAAAAAGCTCAATAAAAGGCCTGTTTGACCTGGCTAAGAAACCTAATACAGTCTCATACTGCTTTCATAGGCCACAGTGTTCAAATAAAAGTGGTAACAGACCCACAGCAATCTGTTGGTCAGATCTAGAGTGACCAAGACAAGGCAGCGAACACCATAAAGGAAATGGCTGAATTACCTGGAGAAGTCTAGCATGAAGACAAAACTAAAAGCGGGCTTGATTCACATTTTCAAATACTTAGAGTCAAAACATGAAAGGGAGCAGAACTACAGAATCAAATTAGGGCAAACAGTTGAAGAAATATGGGAGCAGAGATTTCTTTCTTTTGATACAATGGTCTAACAATTAAACTGTTCTAAAGTGGAGACACAACCAGCCTCTTAAAGCAAGCAAACTACCCATTCTCTCAAAATATTCAAGCAGAGGCTGGATATTAAGAGGAAACTGCTTACTCGGTAGGAGTTTGAACAGACTGACTTCAAAAGACCCTTTGGACTAACATGTCATTATGGATGGGGAAGTCTCTTAGTTTTCTATTCTGGGCCTAGGGTCCTATTCAGCTACGTAGTCCACTGCCACGATTTTTTATAACACTTTGGTAAGACCAATCCACTTAAGGTGCTCCATCCCTGCCCTTCAACACACCTTGTACTTTACTACCTTCACACTCCCACTAACCCTATTCCCTCAGACACTTCTTAGTCTCTCCCCATTTCACTCACCTTTTAAGGTTCAGTGAAATCTTACCTCATAAGAAACTATTACTATCTCAGCTAGAAATTTTTTCATACATCGCTGCACACAGTGTTTGTGTCACTGGAGTGGCACTTCATGCCTTACATGTTCTTTTGTATTTTTGAAATATTCTTAGTTATCTTACTTACCCAACATAACCAAAATATCATTTCAACACATTATCACTACAAAAAATTCATGAGATGTTTTATATTCTTTGTTGTTAATATCAAGTGTTTGAAATCTGGTATTCTGCATTCACAGCACATCTCAAGCTGGATACTAAATTTTCAATGGTTAAATTAAAATGCAGTCCTACCAAAACAACAAAGTTGTGTTTAATGAGAAAATATTTTACAATGCTACAGTTTTAATTTAACTTAGTTACAATTAGAGAAAATTAAAAGTTCAGTTACACAGTTACACCAGTGACATTTCGAGTGTCAGGTAGCCACATGTGCTTAGTGGCTACCACACTGGACAGTGCAATCTGAAAGAATTTGCTTGTAAGGTAGAGAAATCCCACATAAGCAAAGAATTTCAAGGTATTCCCAATATATTGTTCGTGGTCTACACACCCACTATTTATACATCCTCTTTATGGTTTTCTAAAATAAAACAGCAATTTTAATATTCTACCAATACACATGGAATAGAGAATTCTTTCCTATGCTCACCATCTTCAAGATTTCATTCTTAACCTTTTAGAATTTCTATCATTTCCTACATGGAAACTAGAGACAAAACATTATACCTCTATTCAAAACCCTACTGACACTGTGATTTTAGGGACTGCTGAATTCTAAACAGTTCTTGCCCGGTGAGCTTAGAGGTTAGTTTATTCCACACAAGAATTTTTATCTTGGTTTAATTTTATCTTTAAGTTCAATTTTAATAATGGGACACACTCACAAAGCAACACATGATCATCCAAATTACTCTTACTTCCATAATCACATCCTGTTCTCTTCCCACCTCTCATACATACATCAGAGAAAATCAAGGAAAGTAATTTCTCCACATGACATCCTTGCAACACACTTATTTTTATTTCAAAACTGTAACCAAACCAGCAAGGCTTCATTTAACAGAACACCCAAAGTTTTTGCTAAGGTATAGGTTTCCACTGAAGAAATAGTTTGTTTCCTGTAGTTGATTAAGAGGACAGGGAGAGAAAAATCTAACTTCATTCCCTACTTTTGCCTCCTTTCTGACTTACTAGGCATTTCCCCTAGGCTGAGCATAGGGGTGAAGAGGTTTCAGCACTGAGAAGACCCCTCTACCCTTTAGGGACATTTAATGGGTGAGTTATGACTGTTAACCTGCAGAGTTCCCCTGGACTAGAGGCAATTACATTTTGGAGAAAAATGGAAATCCTGAACATAAGCAATGCTCTCAAATGCCCTGTAAAATAATCTTACACACTTACACACACACCCTTGAGCCTGGTCTTATTTTAAACAGTCCCTTTGTAACCCAAGTGGCATAAAGTGAAAAAATATAGTAAATCTAAATCACAAGTTCAGAACCTGGTAGTAGATGTAACATCACCACTGGTAAGTGAAAATGAACATTTTAATGGTTACAGCACACCAAAGATTCCAGACACCACAATTCAAATGATCAAATACAGATCTCTCTCCAATTTGGTGTGAAACTTTAATTAAGAATTATGTTGCCAAAATGAGTCTCTAGATTCTACACTATGGTGAACACCATGGTACACTTCCATTTTAACTAGTAAGAGGAAAGAAGAATCCTCCCACACTCCTGGGCTCCTTCTATCAGCATAAAAGAGAGAATCTTAAATCTATTTTGTTATCTTACTCTCAGTTACAGTATTTATGTGCATAAGTCAGGAATTTTGGACTAAGTATATGATTAGCATCAGCCACTTTTACACTTAATATTTCTATGAAAAGTTTACCAATAAAACAATTTAAGAGAATATGTAATTGTTAAATCACTTAGGTCTTTCCCTTATTATAAGCAATACCCACCACCATGTACTGACACAGCCCTTTCACTTCTATTTCATTTAATCCTCACAAGAATCCTATGAAGTAGCAATAATCACCTTTATTTTACAGATAACAAGCATAGAGTGAGAAAGTGATTTACCAAATGCCATGTGGAAAAGTGGAAGGAGCCAGTAATTAAATCCAGGTCTCCTAATTCCAAACCAGTCAAGTTTTCACTACATCAACTGAATCCCAATAATATTGCAAAACTATACACTTTAAAACACCTTCCTTCAGGGGCGCCTGGGTGGCTCAGTCAGTTAAGTGTCTGACTTCGGCTCAGGTCATGATCTCACGGTTTGTGGGTTCGAGTCCTGCGTCAGGCTCCATGCTGACAGCTAGCTAGCTCAGAGCCTGGAGCCTCTTTCGGATTCTGTGTCTCCCTCTCTCTATGACCCTCCCCTGCTCACGCTGTCTCTCTCTCTCAGGGTTTAAAAAAAAAAAAAAAACTTTAAAATTTTTTAAAAAAAATAAAAAAATACATAACAAAACACATTCCTTCAGTCCCAACAGGCATGCCTAAAGTATTCAGCCTCACTGTGAGCTTTTTATACCATGTTCACTCTTGGTATGAAAACCTGCAAAGCAACAAAGCACCTTTTATAAGCAGTATGAACCAAGTAGGACTTATTTCTAAATAAGTCAACATTTAGTATTTTTGTTTTAAAAACAAAAAAAAAGCATATTTTATTAACCTTATTTCTTTCAGAGTATTGTGTGCCAATATATCGAAATCCATTCCTGGAAATAAGCAGCCAAATTAGAAATTTTGCCTAGTCATTTAAAACACTACTCGTTTGGTCAATTAATGTTTGACTGTATCAGGTAAATTCAATTCCAGGAAGGAATAGCTAGCAAGAAAACCAAAACTGAGGTTTATTCTGTAATTAGGGAATTTAAGACATTTTATTCACCTTGAGAATTTTAAAGCACTTAGTGATCTCCATTTCTTGTATATTAATACAAGTAGTGCAGATCACTATCTTTCTGACCACTGTTAAGTTTTTCATTTGATTATCCTAATCTCTGTTCTTCAATCTTTAAAAAATGTAATTTTGTTATGTTAGGGCAAAAAGTAACTTAAAACATACTGTTTGTATGAATGAGTCACTCCTGGTACTAAGTACACACGTTATACTCAACAGACATACTGCATCAGAATACCCAATGAAGGGGACTTAAGGCACCAAAAATATACTGTTAAACAAAAGATTTTACAAAACTGAATTCTGAAATTCAAATGCTTGTGTGAATATCAATTTAAAAACAAGCCACATCTATTAATCTGGAAGATGTAATCTCTTCTTAAAAACAAAAAGGTACAGTGGGAGGGAGTAATCAAAGTATCCTTATATCAACTAACTACCAGAGCATCTTGAGCATTTTCATCTTTTGTGTTCATATAAGCTCCAGACTCAATAGTGTTCTATGAGAATATGCCAATTAAAAAAAATCATAGTAACAACATAAAAATGTGTCATACTGAAAAAGAACAAGTATCATTCTGTTGGCAACAGAGCTTCATTAAGAACCTCAGAGAATAAATGAAAATTAATGATATGGAATCCTTGTCAATAAATAGTTCAATAATACCATCACCAAAATAAAAAATACTTAATGCAGTTTTTTTTTTAAAGTCAAATCACAAAGAACCACTGAATTTGAGGTCAGGATATAAAGTACTATTGTATATATAGTCACCAAAAGTGTTGGGAATTCTACATATACAGAATGTTTAATTAAAGTTTTATAGCATTTGTAACAGACAAAAGACAATTAACAATCAGACAGCTTTTTTATTCTATCAGTGGAAGGGTGGAATTCAGTTCTGTGAAAAGGAGAAAGTAGGAGATAGTGGGTTCTAGTTTGGGCTACAATATTAACCAGCTATGTAAATTCGGCCAATTCACTTAAATTCTTGTGCCTCAGGATCTTCATCAATATTAAGGGCACTGGATTAAAACCATCCATAAGGTACCTTCTAGTACTGTGAATCTGTGACTATGAATAAAACATAACCCAGGCAACATGGATGGACCTTGAGGGTGTTATGCTGAGCGAAATAAGTCAGGCAGAGAAGGACAAATACCATATGTTTGCACGTATAGGAGGATTAGGAGGAACTTGACGGAGGAACAAGGGGGAGAAGAAGGGCGGAAATGGTGGGGGAAAGGGAGAGAGGCAAACCATGAGAGACTCTTGAATGCTGACAAAAACTGAGGACTGATGGATGTGGGGGGGGAGGGGGGGATGGGCATGGAGGAGGGCACTTTGGGGATGAGCACTGAGTGTTATGTAGAAACTAATTTGACAATAAACTATTTGTAAAAAAAAAAAAAAAAAAACATAACCCAGGTCACATTACAGTAGTAAGTCAAAAAAATAAAGCTTAAGAAACAACATGAGTAACCAGGCTATCAGCCTAAAACACTGTGCTTTTCTCCCTACCATTTCACTCAGGCACTCTATCTCCTTTTTGTGACTATCTTACCTTTTTCAACAGAAATATAAAGCACTCCTCTTTTAAAAAATGACAGGACTGATGCTTCACTGCCTTTACCAAATGCATGATACCTGTTATCATCCACACAATTTGTTGATTATTTCCAACACTGGCCTATCAGAGGATGCTACCAAGGTCTCTACCACTGTTGATACTATTATATCAGTATAAGATTATAAAATACTATCTGCATGGCAATGTTACTTTAGCCTCATTTATATTCTTCTAGCTTTATCACTTGAAAAGGACAGTAGAAAGAAAAAGGATTCAGAAGTGTCCCTAAATCTCTTGGCAAGAAGTCTACTGACATGCAGCTCCCAAATAGTTCTATTACAACCCTCTAAAACAGTTAAATTGAAAGAGTATTAACAAGAACATCAACAAATCAGAGGACTGAGATCAAACCAAATGCTGCCAGTTCACAGGAACAAGTTAGTTAAAAAAAATAAACCATTATGATGACATTTCTATTCACTCAAGTACTTTAGATAGTAAATTAATCTTCAATTACCCATTCCACATTTTTATTGAGCTATGTCACTAAATTAGAATTTCATCTTATCCACGCAAACTCAATTCCGCCTTCTCATTATCCCCAACAAGTCAAAAAATGACTCAGAAACTCAAAATGTGCATGTTCTTAAAAAATGTAATGTAAAATCATTGATTACTGACAATTTTGGTGTTAATTGATAACTATCTTTAAGAACTACCTTTAAGATACTATTTTTTTTTAATTTATTTCTAGGAGAGAGACTGAGACAGCATGAGCAGGGGAGGGTCAGAGAGAGAGGGAGTCCCAGACTGAAACAGGCTCCAGGCTCTGAGCTGGCAGTCAGCACAGAGCCCGACGCGGGGCTTGAACCCACGAACAGCGAGATCATGACCTAAGCGAAAGTCGGACGCTTAACCGACTAAGCCACCCAGGTGCCCCATTTAAGATACTATCTTTAAGAACATGAGTTTTCCATCTAACTTTTTAAAAGGTGAAGCAAGTTTTTAAAATTAAAATCCTTTGACCAAAAAAGAAAATATTATGTACACAAATGACTGAGGAAAACAATTTTTGTGTTATAAAACCAAACATGCTGAAAAATGTTCTTCCTGAACAAGTGTTCTGCAATAGAAACAATGACCATAGTGACCATATATCCCCAGTTTATCCAGAAAAGTAGCAATCTATACCTCTTATCCCATAGTAATTATTAATATGGACTTCTTTCACTTTCAAAACTGTTCCAGCTTGGATAAATTAATATAGTCAGTCACCTTAGATGTAACTGATACTAATGGGAA
This sequence comes from Hyaena hyaena, assembly GCF_003009895.1. NCBI lineage: Eukaryota > Metazoa > Chordata > Mammalia > Carnivora > Hyaenidae > Hyaena > Hyaena hyaena. The sequence continues at coordinate 183,636 of NW_024082256.1, read as the reverse complement.
CTTTGGCCGATAAGAAAATGAAAACTGTAATTAAGAGTTAATAACTTCTTTCTCCCTACAGCTTTTAATTAAGTGGAAACTGAGAGGAAAGAGACTATTTTTCATTAATAAAGTTAAAAACATTAGACACAAATATCTCCCCCCCCATAAAGTATCATGTTCATCACCATGCAAATGTTACAATGGCAGCCCAACCTCAAGTCATGAAATCATTGCAAAAGGTGCACAAATCGATATACACACCACAAACTGTCTATAGGTATTTATCTCACACATATGTAGGCACTAATGCAATTAAAATCTTGGGTCAGAAAATCTACAACAAAAAGATTAACTATATATTTCAGAAAGAAAACAAGTTCATAAATACATTCCTGAACTGTTCAAAATTACCAATATTTTCATATTTTAAAAAAATCTCAATTGATGACAGGAAAAAATAAACTTTGATTATCTAGGAAATTTCCATTTTCAAGGTTGGGAAAAAATAATGAAGGAGAAAATAGACACAAGCATTATTGCCTTCTTACACTGGTTATCAAAATGCAAGGGATTATATAAACTGATATTTTTTTGAAGTCAATGGGCCATAAGGTTTTGGAAATCTTTGTGTTATACAGAGGTGTTAAGGAAGTAAACTTACAGAAGAACAACATGTCCTACACAGTGGCCCAAAATTCTAGCACCTCATTGGTCTGGATTTGAGAGAGGACTTTTCGCTTTCTAATTTGTTATCCGCCCTATAGTAAATCAAGGGACAAGAGGCTGGTGAGTGATTTGCTCTATTTCACAATCTACTCGGTCTATGGAAAAAGTAATATATACATTATAATTCCAAAGATGTAGATGTCCCATTTGATCTACTGTATTAAGGCCTCATAACATCTTCACTAACCTGAAAGAATATATCCAACCAGCCTAACATTTCTAGGTATCATTTTATTAAGCTATTTCTTAAAACAATTTCTGATTTTAAATTGTTTTCAAATTATATCACAAGCAATGATAGCTGAAACAGGAACCAGGACATAAAAAAGGGGAGGAGGTAATTGGTAAAAGTCTCACCTGCTTCACAAAGCAGATTCCCTTTAAGTGGGAATAAAAGTTTTTAATACGACATAACCTATAGATTTCTTTCATTAAAACCTTTCATTTTCTTTCCATCTCCAATCTAATTAGAGAGCAATCAAGTCTATAGGCATAAAAGTTTAGTGACTTCAGGTTCAGAGAGACCTGGGTTAAAATGGGGTCTGCACCATTTATTAGCTATTTAATTGAGGAGGAATTGCTTAACCTCTTTTGAATCTCGATTACCTCTGTAAAATAGTTAATATCCTCATGAGGCTTTACTATGAGGATTACAAAGTCATGCATGTAAAAGCACAGTACACAGCACAGGACACAGCACATAAGCATTCAATACAAATCAGTTATGAATTTAGGCTAACTCCATCCCAGTTTCCCTAAGGCAATCCAGGACTGCACCTGTTGTCCAGGAATAATTATTAATAATGTCCCTTTTGCTCTTAAAAGCAACCTGGCTAAGGCAATAAATTACGTAGTTACCTTAACAATGATGATAATAAAAGGAGTTAATATCAGAGTATCATATATCAATTATGACTTTTTGGATCTTGAAGGAAAAAAAAGTTGAACACCAAACCAAAAAATGTAAGATCATATTCCTGTAAGATACGCAACTGATTTTTCATTTAGTTATTCAATGAACATTGAAACACTATTCATTTAGATCCATCCCATTCCAACAATGATTTAAAGCAGCAAATTTCTACTTTGTTCTTTCTGTTCTATACAGGTATTGGTAAACTTCAGACATTACTTTAAAGGAAGAAAATTCACAGACAACATACTAGTGAGCTCTAGCTACTCAGACACACTACCCTTTGAATTCTCAATGAAAAACACCCATTTCCATCATGAGGAATGCCCAGCACCAATAAACATATATCAAATGAGCCCATCCAATTACAGGGCCTGCAAAACAGAATAAATATTTTTAAACATGCATTCTACACATAAATCAGCAGGAGACGCAACAAAAAATAAATTACCTGACTGTTATGACATAGTATTGTAATACAATAAACTGGATTTTAGTTTTCTTCACTCTCTGCTCTAGAAAAAAAAAGAATCCATTATTCTTCCTTTCATAAGATAGACATTTTCTTTGAAATAGACACATCCTAAAAAAACACATCCTATATATTTTAAGTTACACACCCCATAACCCAACCTAATTTAGTATTACTATTAGGACATTTGGGGAGATTGAGAAGGTCAGAGGAAACCAGTAATCTTGTGTTAGATTTCACTTAAAGGCTGAAAGTCAATCTAACTTTTAATATAAGCTTGCTTAAAATAGGCCTTTCCTGATGAGACCAGTAATATTTTCAGATTCTGATGGTTACTTTCAAGTACTTATTTGCACATTACAGAAGGAATGGCAGGAACTAAAGTATGAAAGATCATCAGGACATTTAGGCTAAAAAATTAAATATTTTTCAGTGTAACAGTCTCCTAAAATCAGTTTAAAAAGTATTTGGATTGGTCTTCCTGGGTACTTTATTTTTATAATTTAGAAAACTGATTTTGGCGGGGGGGGGGGGCTGTAATTGTGCTGTCTGGTCTCAAGTCATCCAGGACGGACATGATGTACTTGATGGGGTGATAGGAGTAATTTTGTCTTTAATCACGAAGAATCAAGTAAATGATTCTAGTAGTAGAAACGACTAGTATTATTTCATCCTCCCTTCAATCATCCTAAGCGACTGCGGTTAATTCTGATTCAGGAAACGCGGGCTCCTTATTTGCAGCAAAAAAATTACTGTGGGACCTTGCAAATGGTGGATGACAACCTGATATAAATGCTTCCTCTTGCCCCCAAACGAAAAGAATGACCTAAATAACAAGATTGCTAGGCCTCAGATTACCGGACTAACCTGTGGAATAAGTATGGGGAAACTGTCTAGGGAAGGAACGTGGCTGTCTCCTCCATCTTGAAATTAATCAGCATAAGGGAAAAAGGGACTGAGTATTCAGGAAGCAGAAGCCCAACCGGTTAATACTAGTTACTAAAGCTATGGCGTACGTGGCAGGTACCGCCCGCAGAAGCCGAGACCCTTAGGCTTTTCTTTTTGAGGGGGGAGGGGTTGGGTTGTTGCCGGACTGAACGGAAATTAAGTTGAAAAATCATTTGGCCCAATTCCCACCCTTACCCAGGGAAAAACAACAAACAAGCAACGGCTTTTCCCTGCCTTTTCGGGGGATCCTTGCAGTGATATCTGGCAAAGGATATGCCAGGGTTAGTCGAGTAAGGGAGTAAACCAGTTGCCCCAGATCCTCAGGAAGATGTCATCCTGGCCCCAGGGGGCGCCTAATTGATAGTGCCCAGCAGAAGAGCTCAAAATGGGATTTTGCAAATCCTGGGAAATCTAAAGGCCCAAGAGTTCCCAGCATCTGACTTGGAGCAGCCTGTTTTTTTCCCCCTTTTCCCAAGCCCGCCATATAAAAGAGGGGTAGGGAGGCGAGGGGCGCCTCCAGAGAACCAAAGAGAAAAAACCCTAAGACGATCAAAGATTCTCACGCCGGAGGCCAACACTCAAAAATCGCCTCCCCCAAATTCTTAAGACTGTGGAGGGCCCTGGCTTTAGCTTGCACCGCCACGAAGAGGAAGTACTACCCACCTCCTTCCCCTTCTTCAAGAGACTGTGACTATACACCCAACTAAAATGGCAGCGGCGACTACGCCACGGAGCCCCCCGCAGCAATCAGCGCCTGGGGTCCGGAGGCGGCGCTGAGCGTCCGCCACTACACGACACACAGGCCATTTTGAGAGACCAGGCAGCCGGCCGCAGCTCCGCTGTCTTCCTCTCGCGCTCCATCCATTTCTCAAGAGGTTTCCCAAGGCTTCACTTACTCGGTTATAGTGTCGGGTCCGACTCTATCGGTTCGGCTGCCGCCGCCGTCGCCGTCGCCACCGCCGAGGCTCCTGCGCGCCTCCCCTGCCGCTGCTCTCAAGCCCGCCTCCGATGAGTCGCTGGTTGAGACCCGCCTCTAGCCCAGCGCCTGCTCGGAGACGTTGCTCAGGCAGCCATTATCTTCCCCATTGTTACCAAGCAGCGACAGGAAACGACTGCCCACAACAGGAAGTGATGATGCCGCGTTCCGGTCCCGCAGCCGTACTCCCAGCCTATTAGCCAATCCCAGGCGATTCCTCGAAAAAGCTCGGCGGGAGGAAGAAGAGGGCAGCCGACTACGCGGCAAGGCGGTCCGCGGTCTGGAAAAGGAGAGCTGCTGTGACGCCCACCATGTGACAGGCCCCACCCTCCTCCGCCATTTTGAATTGTGGCGAGAAATTCGCGTTCTGAGAACTGTGGGAACCTTTGCTTTCCCGTTCTGAAAACTGAAGAACGTCACCCTCTGACCGCTTGAAGCCTTATTCAGAGAGCGAGAAATGCGGTATTAGTCCAACCTGACGTCAATTCACACAATTAGTCCAGACTAGTTTATACAGCATCTTACCTTTTATTCAGCATATATTGAGTGCCAACTGTATATGAAGCATTGTTGTCGATGTAGGGGATAAAGTGGAAATTAAAACAGACCCTAGATCCCAGTTCTCACCGTTCTTTATATTCTACTTTCTCAGGATTCTTTTTACTTGGTGGAGGGACAATAATTACTATATATCTATATCTATATAGTTGGTGATAAATGCTAGGGAGAAAATGCAGAGGAAAGGGGTGGGATGGGGTGGGAGCGTGCCCGGTGGGGGCAAACGGGAATTGTGGTTTTCAAAAGTGGTCAGAGTTGGTCTCTCTGAGATGGTAATTTTCTGAAATACGTAAAAAGAGACAATGATTGTAAAGAGTGGGAAAATCTGATAACGTTGGAATTTGTAAAAGGACATTTAAGGAAGGCCTTTCTTAGATAGTGATGCCTGAAGGAACTTAGGGAACCACCCACAAGGCATCCAACTCCTGTTTTCACAGTTAATTTAGAAAAACGACGTTACCCAAGTTTTTAGGGTTTTTCCGTGTTTCTTTTTCCATTTTCCTGTTTTCTCTGTTTCCAGTTAACACTCTAGCTACACTGGCTCTTCTAACAAACCAAAAGTTCCCACCTCTACAACTTTACATAGGCTAGAATAGTTTCTCTTCATATCTTTGCTCTTTCGACCAAGCCTGTTCTCAGTCGTCATCTCCTCAGAGGAGACTTCCTTAACCATGCTATCTAAAATAGTTTTACCATCTCCTTACTGCTTAATTTTATTTAAAGCACTTAATATGAGAGTATATTATTTATTTGTTTGCTCCACCCTTTAAGAGCAGAAAATCTCATTGTTGTTTTTATTGTTATAACCCGAGTGAGCTCATAGTAGGCCATCAAATATTTTTTGAGAGAATGTCCCCCTCAGCATGATGACTATTTTATCAGCCTGGGATATAAGTATTTCACTCCAAGCAGTTAGAAAAACCTTCTCATATTTCCTGCTTACCTTCCCAGGGGACTTGACATTGTCATTTTTTTATGTATATGTACATAATTTAGGTGTTGTGGCTCTACTCAGTTTTTATCTTATATTAAATAATCATGTATCAGAACTTTTACCTAAAATATGTGAAATGAAGTCTTCAGTGGCCTACGATTGCTAATAAGCCCAGTATTGAGCTTCTGGTAATAACATTAGACACTCCTTGACATACTCTTGAGGCAAACCTGGCTTAAGGTGAAATTTACAATCATAAGAGAAAGTGTTAAGTGAAAAATATGTTTACAGCTTTGGGGATGTGGAAGGACTTTCTAAACATGACAAAACATTTTTAAAGGAATTGCTGTTAAGTAAGACTTCATAATAAAAGCTTCTGAATGTCAAAACACAAGGTGAGTCAAGTTAAAAGAGAAATGACAAACTGAAAAAATAATTTCAACATGACAAAAGACAGCTAAGGGGTAATACTAGTCTTTAATAAAACGAAAAGACAAATGACAAATTGGTAAAATGCTACATATATGATAAACATATATGACAAATACCACTAGTCTGTACAAAGCTATCATAAATTGATTTTTTTTAAAAAAGAAATACCCCAATTTACAAATGTGCAATGGACAATAAATAAGCAATTCAAAAAAGGAGAAAATATTTGCCTAATAAGCAAATCATAATAGGTCCAACCTCACTAGTAACCAAAAATGAAAATAAAAAGAGTAATTTCTTTTTTCGTCTTATAGTGTCAGAGATTAAAAATTTGATAATATTAAGTGTTGATGAAGATCTTATGAAATAGGCACACCTGTATGCTGCTGGTACAAATTGGTATAAGATGTTTTAGGCAACTTGGCAATACATATCAAAAGCCTCAAGATAACTTTGAAAAACAAGTCAACATACAGAAATTTATTATAAGTAAAAGAAGTGGACACATTTACAAAGATGTATATAATGAATGTACAAAGATTTTAATCATAGTGAGGCTTATGATATTGAAATGCTGAAAAATCAGGAAAATAACTATTCAATAATAGTTAAATACTTTACAGTACATGTACATAATGGACTTTTACATAGCCATTAACATTAGCTAGATCTGGAAATATGTTCAGGTTACATTTTTATATTATATTTTATTTTATAAATAGCATGCATGATTCTATTTTTATATTAAAATAGGTATAAATATGCACTTTAAAAAGTCTAGATGTGTATACATGCAAATAAAATGAGAAGGGATTATTAGTCACCTTTCTTTTTTACCTCTTTTCGCATTGTCTTAAATATTTTGCAATGTTCGTGTATTACTTGGTATTTGGAGAAGAAGCCATTTTCATTTTGAAAGACACATCTGAATCCGAAAAAAAAGTATCTTCCACCCACCTATTTTTCCCTATGCATCATTTAATATGCCCTTTCTCTCTTTTTACTTCTGTCCTTTTCTTTTTCTCTTCCTCTCTTCCATGTATTCTTCCATGCTGTTTTATAAGCAAGGAGCTGCTTACTTTCAATATCTTGGAAGTGACTTCTCAAAACAGTTTATCCTGTGATGGCATTCAGCACCACCCAAGAACCCAAGGAAACAACTGAGTAATTTTCATTCAGTTCCCATTCAGTATAATTGCATTTCTCTCCCATGCACTACTTACATAATGTGTGATGTTCAAATGATTTTTCCCCTTCCTGGTAAGATGTCCATTAACAGGAAAAAAAATAATTTCCCAAACTTTCTTGTGTTCATTTATTCAACAAAATATATTGATCATTCACTATATGCTGGTTGCTGGGAATAGATCAGTAGACCACAGACAGAAAGACCTTAACCTTGTGGCAAGATACATTGAACAAATGCTAATAAATGTAATGAACATTACAAAAGAGACATGTGGGTACAAAGGAACATTTAATTTAGAGAAGTTGCCACTTTTAGCCAAGACCTGAGCTGAAATAAGAATGACAATTAGGGAGGGAAAAAAAGATTAAGGAGGAGCCTTGGAAGAGGGAATGATCTGTACAAATTTCCTGGGGTGAGAAAATGGAGAACTGAAAGAATAGTTCATTTTCTTTAAAAAAAAATCGCTCTGTGTAATTTTTTTCTTAGCATTCATCATGCCAGAATTTATCTTGTCTATTTGTTTATGTTGTTTGCTATTTGTATGTCTATGTTTCTAGCCTGTCAGTCTTCCCACTTAGCCTGGCCCCAGTATTAAATTCCATGGGGTCTGAGGCTTTGTCCCACTACTACACTGCCATATTTTCTGAGCAATATGTAATAGGTAATCGATATTTCTTGAAAGAATCAAGCGTGTAGCTCATATTAGAGATTTCCGATCTTAAGAGCAATGGGAAATTGTTAAGAGTTTTAAAAACAGATCGTTTACAAATTATCTGAGGAGCGCCTGGGTGGCTCAGTCGGTTGGTTAAGCGTCTGCCTTCGGCTCAGGTCATGATCTCTTGGTTCGTGGGTTCAAGCCCCGTGTCGGGCTCTGGGCTGACAGCCAGCTCAGAGCCTGGAGCCTGCTTCAGATTCTGTATCTCCCTCTCTCTCTCTCTGACCCTCCCCTGCTGTCTGTCTGTCTGTCTGTCTCTCTCTCTCTCTCAGAAATAAATAAAAAACATTAAAAAACTAAATAAAAATTATCTGAGAAAAGATTTTAGGGGCACCTGGGTGGCTCAGTTGGTTAAGCGTCTGACTTAGGCTCAGGTCACGATCTCACGGTTCGTGGGTTCGAGCCCCGCGTCGGGCTCTGTGCTGACAGCTCAGAGCCTGGAGCCTGCTTCAGATTCTGTGTTTCCTCTCTCTCTCTCTGCCCCTCCCCCACTCACGCTCAGTCTCTCTCTCAAAAATAAACGTTTAAAAAAATTTTTAAAGAGCTTTATGACTACCATATGCTCAAGATTGCATTTTCTTTCTAGTGGATATACTTACTATTTTAAGATTCCAAATTCCTTTCAGAAACTGTACAGATTTTGTTTTAAACAAATGACACCCACAAAATATCTATTTATTTAGTTAAATACTACCTGTAGTGTCTAAGGAGGTTTTTAAAAATCTTTTGAACGATAACTACTGGCCAACATTAATTCAACCAGAAACCGATGTCTGCTTCTTAGTGGTTCCAGGGGTTCAAGATATAAAATGAATTCTAAATGTTTTCTTCACCTTGCCCTGAGGAAGAGAATAGCAGGATGGGAAGGGATAAGTGGAAGGTAATTAGTAATTCATCCATTCACTCAGTTAAGTCACTCATTCAACAATATTTATTATGTGCCATGGCACTGCCCTAGGACTTGGGGCTATAGATATAAAAGATACAGTCATGTCCTGAGAAAATTCACAGTCCACAAGAAAAGAGGTAGGATGTAGTTTCATCTACAGTCAATTTGTAAAAATATGTAGAAGCTAAAGCTGATGTGTTGGTTTCACTGTAGGGGCCCAGGAAACACTTTCTAGAAAGTCACCCACAAATTTGTATTCATAGAATGTTAGAGGACTTAAAAATAAATGAAAGATTAGGGAGTGAAGCACAGAAAGTGTAAAAGTAAAAAGCCCCTTTATTCCTTACCATCAGTAAAAGTTATTATTAACCTAAATGACTTAAGAATGACACCTTATATATTCACCTTAGGCTTGTAGAAAAGATTACAATTGTTTTCATTCCTAGCAGCACGATGCTATGTTTATACTAGTATTGCTACTGAAAACCTAGTTCCTCTCTAACTCAGTTTCTTTCTTCGAAAAAGGTGATGGATATTGTTTCTCCTACAAATGCTTTGTAATGAACTAACTGGGGTTGTTCTCCTCCAGCAAAATATACTCTAGATATAGGAAGTATAATTGCAAATATTCAAACACAGTAGATATAAAATATGTACTAATGCCCGGTTAACTATGTTACTAGTAGGGGAACTCAGTAGATTTTGTCTAATGCCTTTTTTCCAGCTATTACAGCAGCAGTGAAAAGATCTTTCTACATCTTATGCTTTCTGGGAATATAAAAACAACCTGCCTAAGGAAGCAATATCAAGCACCTTATGTATCAAACATGAAGGTTTCAGATGCTCTGTTATAGAAAGCACAGAGCATTTTTCTAAATCATACCAAAACAACCAGAATGCAATTTTTCTTTAACAAATTAAGTGCAATATAGCAGGGAGAAGACAGAAGGCTTGGATCAGAGAAGAAATACCCATCTTATCTCCCAATTAGCAATCTATTTTAATGAATGCGTTGTCATTTAATTATTTAAACTGTGAAGAATAAATTGTTTAAAGTAGACAAGATCGACTATGCACTGTCTTTGGCATCAAACAACTTCTCTGTGGAGACAGGATGATTCTGTCCCTGCTTCTTATTTCCATCCTCCTCAGTCACCGTAAAAGCCACAAGCCCATCTGGTCTCGCACCCACCTAAACTTTCATCTCCATAGAGGTCAGCTGTAAATCCACTTGCATCTCCATCTCCACTGTTTTGCACCCCCTCAACACTTTCCACCGAGCCCTCTGAAACCATGCATTCAATACTAGCACATACCCCTGTTTTCTTAGTCTCTGTAGAAAGGTCTATCCTTAGCACTTTGACTAGAAGTACCAGCTTCCAAAAGACCTCCCCTCCCCCAAGATTCACTGGAAAAAAACCCCAAGTGCAGACTGTTTTTCCTAGGAAAGTCTTCGTATCTCAAATCCAGAAGGAGAGATGGGAGGGGCACCTAATTAAAATGTAGATTCCCAGGTCTCACCCTACCATTCTGGTTCAGACGTTTTAGGGTACAACTGAGGAATCTTCTTCATTTCAAATAGACTCTCCAGAAGATTCAGATGCAGGTTATCTGCAGACAAGTGCTTAAAAGATGGACTTATTTAAAACAACAATAGTTATCCTTCACTGTGTCCCTACTATGTGCCAAGAACATTATGCACATCACCTCATTTAACTCTCTCATACACACACACAAAAACCCTTGAAAGATGTTAGGAGCATTTTATAGTTAAGGAAAATGAAGCTCAAAGAAGCAAAACCAAAATTTGCATGAGATCTTACAATTGTAAATAATGGAGATAGGTTTGCACTCTAAGTGCATGGTGCTTCTAACAACCCCTATCTCCTAGCTCCTAAACCAGGGTTCAAGTGAATGATAAATTTTAAAAAGTATTTTATTTTTTAAAAGATGTTTGTTTGTTTATTTGTTTATTTTTTGAGAGAGAAAGCACAAGTGGGAGAAGGGGCAGAGAGAGGAAGAGAAAGAATCCCAGCGGGGCTCAATCTCTATGACCTGAGCCAAAATCAAGAGTCTGTTGCTTAACTGACTGAGCCACCCAGGCACCACTTAAAAAGTATGTTCTTAAAAGTGATTGAAAACGTATTTCCCAGCTCTGCTAGAAATGTTATTCTTAAAAATTCTATATATCTTATAATACTAAAGATCTTGAACAGTTTTTTTTTTAATTTTTTTTATTTTTGGTCAAACAAAAGTTCTCTCTGTTTCTCCCTTCTTACCTACCTCTCTCTATGTGTATATTGCAAAACTCTGCTAAAGTCACTTATTTCTTTGGCTAGGTTAATTTCTTTTTTTTCTTTTCGGCAGGACAAAAGCACTTGGAAATACCTAGAAAAAGGTTGAAATCTCTGACTTCAGGAAAACCTGGTCAGTACTCATCTGCTTCTAAACACTCAAGGTAATCCAGCTGTGAAAAAATTGCTATCAATCTTCCATAACTCTGTATTTCAAGGAGAAATAAAATGGTGTTTAAAAATTTGCCATACTACTTACATATTTAAATAAATAATAAAATATTTATTGTGTACTTAAAAAGTGTCAGGACTAACACTAAGCAGTCCTTTTATTTAAGGTTCACCATAAACCTGTGATGTATGTTTTATTATACCTATATTAAAGCTGGGGAAATTAAAGTTTAAAGTAACTATCAAGTAATGCAACTAGTAAATGGAGAAGCCAGGGATACAAACCAAGCCTGTGTGACTGTAGAGTCCAGGTTATCTACTTAATCCCTCTATCAAACCTCCACAAACCAACCTTTCAGAAAAATAGCACCTTTAGACAGAAAAAGAACTCCAAGTGAGTTATTAAAGACACAGTCACATGATTCAGAATAAGGAGTGAAAGGGAGTATTTTTATTTTGGATGCTTTTGTTTTCTCCATGGAGCACTGGACCAGCAGATGCATCCATTTCTTACATGTGAAGTGCCCATTCCCCTTAGAGCCCCTTCATGTTGGGTGGTAGCAGACTTGCACTGGTTTGAGTGCTGAGCAGAGATGAGGAAATACCCCGTGTTTCTTTTCATTTAGTGTACAATCTTCGCCATCGGGGCTCTTAGTTATCTCCATACTGGAAGGCACACATCCACATTCAAAGGAAGAATTATTCCTTAAATCTGCCTGATTATCAATGCCTATAAACTCTCCTTCTTGACAAAGGTGAGCCTGTGTCTTTAAGAGCAGAGTAAGGAATCTTCATTTCTCTGGTACTGGATGCCAGAGTCTTGAATTACAATCCATTTATGAAGAAAATCTTTTACAAAAATATGTAGATATCATCATACTAAGACATATAACTCGATTTCCTATTCTCTTCTCTGGTCCAGAACTTGATTCAACAAGAAGCAAGAAGCCTTCAGTCATAAATAGAACATCAGACTTTGATAGCAGTGTAGCTGGACTGATTACTTTCCAATTGGGGTAAAGTTGAAATTGTATAGTTTGACTCATCATGCCAGTTGAATAAATGCAGTAAAAGCCAAAACAAGATGAAGTGAGGAATCTAAAAGACACTAATGTAGTTGGTGTTATTTCTGATCTTGAGCAAAGCTGCCAGATAGACAAAACGATTGTGGTTGTCCCTTCAGCATTGCTCCCCCAACTAGGTTTCCAATCACCAAGTTGTCAGTGCTTAGCCAACTTTAGTTATTTCTAACCATATTCAAAAGTTCTGTTACATTCCTTGCTGTCAGTGATTTTCTCCTCTAAATTGACTCACCTTTTAAAATGTAAATATATTGGGGCACCTGTGTGGCTCAGTCGGTTAAACATCTGACTTCGACTCAGGTCATGATCTCAGGGTTCATGGGTTCGAGCCCCACATTGGGCTCTGTGCTGATAGCCAGCTCAGAACCTAGAGTCTGTTTCGGATTCTGTGTCTCCCTCTCTCTCTGACCCTCCTCTGCTCACACTGTCTCTCTCTCTCAGAAATAAATAAAACATTAAAATTTTTTTAAAAATAAAATGTAAATATATTTATGTAAAAGGCTATTTTATCAATATCATAAATGGAAAACTAGTATCATTTGCCATAAATGGAAGATAACCAGAAAAATCAATACATAATTAATAAAATAAAAGATGTTTGTTTGAATGTCACCAATGATCAGGCTGATTACATGTAACATGTTGACTAACATAAACAAAGGAAACCTTATTTATGAATTGGTCTTCCTGGCCTGAAACCCAATACTGTCCAGAGTATTTCACTGTATTACTTCCCTCTCTTCCCAATTAAGCAAGAGAGAGAGAGAGAGATTGAGAGACAGGGCATGAGCAGGGGAGGGGCAGAGAAAAAGAGAGACACAGAATCCAAAGCAGGGTCCAGGCTCCAAGCTGTCAGCACAACACCCGACACAGGATGAACTTAGGAGCTGTGAGATCATGACCTGAGCTGAAGTCAGGATGCTTAACCAACTGGGCCACCCAGGCGCCCCTATCATTATTATTATTATTATTTTAAGAGAATTTCAAAGAAGTAGTGCCAGATTCAAGAATATATTGATTAATTTGGAGGAGAAGAAAGCTCAAATCATACAAATATTCCAAGTAAATATCTGATAAAGATGACATTTCAAATCAACAGTATGATAGATTACTTTTTAATCCCAATGATGTTGAGACAATTTATTAACTTTGAACAAAAAATTACAAAAAATAACATCCATGTAGATAAAACCATTTTATATATATAAAAAAAAATTTTTAATATATATGGGTCTATTCTTTTTGAAGTAAAATTTGGCATTATATTCCAAAAGGCTTAAAAACATGCATGGCCATTTACTTAACAATTCTGCATTTAGGAATTTATCTTGAGAAAATAATCACATAAATGCACAAAGCTGTATATATAAGACTGCTCATTAAATATTGTTGTTAATAATAATGCAAAGCTAGAAATAGTCAAAATATTCAGAAATACAGTATTCATTACATAACATATGATACACTTCTACAGTGAAATGTATTTCAGGAATGAAATATAATTGTGTCTACCCATATTTATTGATATGGAAAGATATTTATGTTATAATATGAAAATACAGGTTACCAAATATAGTATCTTCCTTTTCAAATATATATAATAATATATACAAAGAAAAAAAGCCAGGATAGTCACTGAAATATTAATGGTGTTTATCTAGTAGATGGTAGGCTTCAAGGTAGCTTTTATTTTCTTGTGTGTATCTTTTGACATTTTCTTAAAAATGTATAAGGATGAAATATTTTTAAAATAAGGAAAAGCAATAAAGATGTTTCTATTTTTGCTGATACCCTTTAGCTTAGCATTTCTAATTCTAGGAATTTTTCCTAAAGAATCAAAAATATACACCCATGCACAAAAATTATACACAAAGATTGTTCATTATTAAATTATTTATAATGCAAAATATTAAAATGCCCTCTCTTTAGTAATTAGGGTGTTCTTCAAAGCTTTTAAAAATCATCTTAACCATTTTTAAGTGTATAGCTTGGTAGTGAACTAGAGAATTTATTAATAAATTATGGCACACTTCATGAAGTGATATTATAGCACCATTAAATGGTTTAATTTAGTTTAATGACATGGGAAATGTTTATGACATATTGTCAAGTGAGAAAAATCAGCTTATCACATATGCATGGTACACTTCTAATTTTGTTTTAAAGACATATTTGTAAATATGTTAAGTTAAATTAACTTTTTTCTTTTTCAAAATTTTCTTTAAATTCCAGTTAGTTAACATACAGTGCAATATTGGTTTCAGTAGTAGAATTCAGTGACTCATCACTTACGTACAACACCCATTGCTCATTCCAAAAAGTGCCCTCCTTAATAACCATTACCCATGTAGCCCATCTCCCAACCACCTACCTCCATCAGCCCTCAGTTTGTTCTCTATGTTTAAGAGTATTTCATAGTTTGTTTCCCTCTCCCTTTTTCCTCCTTCCCATATGTTCATCTGTTTTGTTTCTTAAATTCCATGTATGAGTGAAATAATATGGTATTTGTCTTTCTCTGACTGACTTATTTTGCTTAGCATAACACACTCTAGCTCCATCCATGTCATTACAAATGGCAAGATTTCATTCTTTTTGATGGCTGAGTAATATTCCACTGTGTGTGTGTGTGTGTGTGTGTGTGTGTGTGTGTACCACATCTTATTTATCCATTCATAAGTCGATGGACATTTAGGCTCTCCCCCTAGTTTGGCTATTGTTGA
The DNA here is from genome assembly GCF_003009895.1 of Hyaena hyaena. NCBI lineage: Eukaryota > Metazoa > Chordata > Mammalia > Carnivora > Hyaenidae > Hyaena > Hyaena hyaena. The sequence continues at coordinate 168,635 of NW_024082256.1, read as the reverse complement.
TAATGCTGCTATAAACATCAGGGTGCATGTACCCCTTCAACTCTGTGTTTTGTATTCTTTGGGTATATACCTAGTAGTGCAATTGCTGGATCTTAGGGTAGTTCTATTTTTAACTTTTTGAGGAACCTCCATACCATTTTCCACAGTGGCTGCACCAGTTTGCATTCCCGCCAACAGTGCAAGAGTGTTCCCCTTTCTCTGCATCCTCACCAACATCTGTTGTTTCTTGTGTTGTTAATTTTAGCCATTCTGACTGGTGTGAGGTGATATCTCATCATGGTTTTGATTTGTATTTCCCTGATGATGAGTGATGTTGAGCATCTTTTCATGTGTCTGTTAGCCATATGGATGTCTTCTTTGGAAAAGTTTAAAGATATATTTTATAAGCATAAGATAAATAAATATGGAAGGATATATATTGAAAGGTTAATATATATTTCTGGGTACTGGCATTACAGGTCATTATTTCCCAAAGTGTCTGCAAAAAGCATGCATTACTTTTGTACTCAGAAGAAAAATAAACATTACAGAAGAAAAAGAGATTTTTATCTCTAGAGCAGTTTTTGCTCATCTTCTTGTGCATTGCAAATTGTCCATTAGACCGTAACTATCATATGGGCAGAGATTAGGTTTTAAAAAAAATTTCTCCTGGTACTCCCTGCCACATAGTGTTCTGCATTCAATAAATGTTGACTAACTGAATTTGTGCCTATATACCTATGTAGGCATACATATTAAGTATGCAAACCTCTTTCTCATTAGTAATGAGTAAAAAAGTGAGAGTTTTTTGAGAAGTGATATAGTTCTACAGGTCTTTTGCCATATATTGGGAAAGAAAAGCACTTGTCAAGGCTAAGAGTAGAAAGAGAACATTAAAGATTTGTGGATCATACCAGTCATGTTTGTCAATTTTAGCCCAAGCAATTATTTTCTTATACTATCTCTGTTTGGGAAATCTTGAGTCTCAACCAAATCTTTTGTGGTTCTACTAATTAGCTTGTCTTGTCTAGGCACTTTACTGGAAAAATTTTTAAAGTTTATTTATTTATTTTGATAGAGAGAGAGAAAGAGAAAGAGAGGGAGAGAGAATGGGGGAGGTCCAGAAAGAATCCCAAGCAGCCTCCCAGCTGTCAGTGTGGAGCCTGACACAGGCTCAAACTCACAAACCATGAGATCATGACCTGAGCCAAAATCAAGAGTTGGACACTTAACTGACTGAGCCACCCAGGTGCCCCACCTTTACTGGAAATTGTTAACTAAAAAGCTACATACTACTGTAACTGGTAAATGGGCTATTTGTACCCTATCTGGGTTCCTTCTTTTTTTTTTTTTAATGTTTATTTATTTTTGAGAGAGAGACAGAGTATGAGCAGGGGAATGTCAGAGAGAGAAGGAGACAGAATCTGAAGCAGGCTCCAGACTCTGAGCTGTCAGCCCAGAGCCTGATGCAGGGCCCGAACTCATGAACCAAGAGATCATGACCTGAGCTGAAGTCGGCTGCCCAACCAACTGAGCCACCCAGGCGCCCCTATCTGGGTTCCTTCTTACAAGCCAGTGTTAAATCAGCTGAAGTGGGAAGGGCCTTGTTCTGTTGGGAAGCTGGCAAGAAGGACAGGTTTGTAGGTTTTTAGTCATATTTCATTTCTCATCTCCAACATACTCCATATCAAAACTTAGATGAGTACAAAGTTTGTATCAGGATATCAGCAGGTGCCCAAGAGGGAATGAGTATCAAAATCTCTCAAACCACTAAATTATTTAGAAGTTTCTAACAAGCTCTTCAGAATCAGACAGCAGAGCTCAAGAATTTATACATTTGATATCAGAAATGGGAGGACAGGATAAAGACCCAATTTGAGCCCTTGATGATTTGATTTTTTAATAATAGTTATGACTATGCAAAGAAGACATAGAAAGTACAGGATGTTTTAAAGGCAGATCATGGTTTATACTTAGTTATAACTTTAGTTGAGCTGAGAACAAGGGTTGGGGCCTAATCATGACTCAGGTTTACCCTCAGAGACACTTGAGATAATTGGGTAGGGCTTCTGCTTTGTCAAAGCCTCTGATAGAGAATTACTAATTTTAAAATCTCCTATAAAATGCTTTTACACAATGAGGCAGGAAACGAAGAAGTAGGAGTTTAGAAATCTAGGCAAATTGACCAATTGTGAATTTATACTGCCTAATTATGTTAACCTGTTAGTGGGTGCATTTGGGGGACACACTAATGCCACTGTCTTCTTACATATTTATTGGACTGTCAGAATATAAATGTCACTATTAAAATCCAAAGTACTATGTAGTAGACCTTGCTCACTATTTCCTCTGCTCATCAGCAAACCCTGTAAGTCTCTCATACCAAAGTCCTGACAGCAGGATCCCAACTCTCAGCAGAGATTTAATAGAAGAAAGTGCTAGTGAGGCCTTATGTGACCCAGTTTTACTCCTTTTTCAAATTAACCAGGAAGTGTATTTTTTTGTAAATAATTAAAACTGTAACACATTTGAGGGCCCCTCAATCACATCAAATTTTACATTGGAAGTGATATTTGCTAAAAATACTGCATTTTGTGGAGCCACAGGGGGTATCCTTGTGATAAAGAGAATACATCAGAACTTGCACAAGAGTCTATGAGAATTACAGGATTTTTTAAAAAAAATTTATGTCCTTATTTTGAGAGACAGAGACAGAGAGTGAGGAGGGGAGGGGCAGAGAGAGAGGGAGACAGAATCTGAAGTAGTCTCCAGGCTCTCAGCTCTCAGCACAGAGCCCGACGCGGGGTTCAAACCCACGGACTGTGAGATCATGTCCTGAGCCGAAGTTGGACGTTTAATCAACTGAGCCACCCAGGCGCCCTGAGAATTACAGGGTTTCTAAGCAATACATTTACTAAAAAATAATTTTCCTTGTCCACTTACACCCTATAGCTCCACTTACATCCTTGTACTGTGAACTTTCTATACCACTGGCAAAATCTGTACCTTATGGAATATACTCACAACCTCTAATCTAGTGACTACACTCAGTCTCACCCTTGCATACTAGTCCTTAAATACATATTTGGTAGATAAATGGATAAATGAATCTAGGAGATGGTATTTTTCAGTGCCTACTAGTGTTAAACTGAGTGTAAGTAAGCTTTTAAAATACAGTCCATGGTAACATGTGTGGTGAACTATAGAGAGTGGATCCTTGAAAAAGAGAGGTTGTCTAAAAGTGACCACTAAGCATCAGTTCTAGATATTTTTCTTTAGCAGCTCAGCTTCTAGGTTGAGCCACTCCACCTCTTTTTGTTCCATATCCTACAAGATTTTGAAGAGTCAGAAATATGGGGTTTGTAGTTCTTGAAATCTGCACACTGACTTCTTTTATTGCCCCCTGACTGATTAATTTTATATTCTGGTGTTTCATTTTCACAATATCATTGGCCTGGATAATGCCCATTTCTTGTTTTATTCTTTTTCATTCCTATATAGGACTCCCATTTCACTTCTCCGTTCTCCATGTTTTAACATGATTGCTGTGTATCTTTTAATTTATAGGTATTCTCACAAAATGTCTATTACCTTATGTACATATTTTTACCTGTATGTAAATGACATTATGTTGTATATCTCATTTCCCCCTCAGCACTATATTTAAAAGCCCCATCCATGTTGTTATGTGCATATCTAGCCCATTGCTTTTTGTTCCTGCTCCATTACTCTCCTAGCATCTCCAACTTCCCCTGCCTTCACAAATTGTGCTGCAATAATTAGCCCTGCTTGAACCCATGTAGGAATTTTGGGGGGATATTGGTTCAGGAACAAAATTGCTGGGGTATGAGCAATTAACTGCTTCTAGTTAGTTCAGAATGATGGCACAAATCTACATTCCTTTTTTTAAATGTCTATTTATTTATTTATTTATTTATTTATTTGAGAGAAAGTGCAAGTGAGGGAGGGGGAGAGAGAGAGAGAGAGAGAGAGAGAGAGAGGGATGGAGGGAGGGAGAGAACCCCAAGCAGGCTCTGAGCTGTCAGCACAGAGCATGACATGGGGCTCAAACTCACAAACTGCAAGATCATGACCCGAGTCAAAGCCCAGCTGTCAACCAACTTAGCCATCCAGGTTCCCCAGAAATCTACATTCACCTGCATATATAAATCTACATTCTACCAGCACTTGTCATGACCCTGCTTCCTAATTTTTATTAGTTTAATAAGTACAAAGTGATATTTCATTGATTTTCTTAATTTACATTTCTCTTATTATGGATCAGTTTGAGCATCTCTACATATGCTTATTAAACTTTTGGGTTTGCTTGTATGAACATTGCTTATCAATAGCATTTGTCTATTTTTTGACTGGAGTTGCTGATTTTTTGTTGTTGATTTGCCAGAGTTCTCATATACTTTACGCATTCTTTGTTGGTTTCAGACATTTAAAATATTTTTTCTCATTTTATCATCTTCCTACTAGTTTTGTCCATGGTGTTTTATGTCAAATAGAAATCTGTAATCTCTTGGGGCGCCTAGGTGGCTCAGGCGGTTAAGTGTCTGACATTGGCTCAGGTCATGATCTCACAGTCTGTGGGTTTGAGCCCCACGTCGAGCTCTGTGCTGACAGCTCAGAGCCTGGAGCCTGCTTCAGATTCTGTGTCTCCCTCTCTCTCTCTCTGCCCCTCTCCTGCTCGCTCTCTTTGTCTGTCTCTCAAAATAAAATAAAGACATAAAAAAATTTAGAAATCTGTAATCTCAAAATATTTGAATTTATCAAAGATTTGCTTTATGATTTGACTTCTAGAATTTTGTTTGAAAAGCTTTTCCCCCAATCCACCCTCTATGTCCAGGTCACAAATATATTTTAAAATATTTTCTTCTATTAAAGCTGTAATGTCACCTTTCACTTTTGGTCCCTAATCCATCTATTGTCCACTTTTTAGTATAACATTTTTAGGTACTTTGTTTTATTTTCATTCATATGATACAAAACAATTTTAGAAGTAATCATTAGGTTGCTGTATATGCATGAAAGACATGTCCTGGGGACAATGATACTTATGGGGGAATAAAAAAGGAAAAGCATTTGTTTAGTGAATCCTAAATCATGACAGGACTAGGCCATATCAATCTAGGTACTAATGGCATTCAGAATTCTAGGCTTCTCCTAAAAGTACAATTTTTCCAAGCAGAAGCAAAAGAGGTATGACTCTGCATGAACTAAAAAAGACCACAGCTTCTCTTGCATTCAGTTCTAGCACCCATGTCCTCTATATCCTCTAATCTCTGCCATTTTGGATCCTACCGTGGTTTCCTAGCTGCAACTGCCAAGTAGACCTGGAGTTAATGATGCTGGTGGCAATGGACATGAGCTTTGGAATGGTATGATCCATGCTACAGGTACACTATGACTTGTAGCCATGCACTGAAGAAAAAGTTCTCAGACACTTAAACTGCAGGGCTGCCTCTGCAAGCAAAACAGCAGCAGCAGCTGCAGCAAACTGCACATAGTCTTTATTTCATGTTCTCCATGTATGTAAGCATCAAAGAATGTTAAAGAATGGGAGGAAAACACAAAGAGCCTCCAGATACAGACCAAACACACATCTGGTGTTTATGTGAAAGCATGCAGGAAGATGTGCAGTTTCAAGGACTGCTAGGTAATTACAGTGGGTCTGTTCCCTAACTGGGTCCCGGGAGACCATGAGGCTCTGGATCTCATAGTGCTATCATGTTCGACAGCCTTGAGAACAGAACATTGCTGACATTTCAGCAATTACCCCATTCACTTTCCCAGGGCTTAAAATATACTCTCTAGAAATAACTCCACAATGACTGGAACCCAAAAAGCTGTGAGGATGATCTTGCTGTATGATCAGTCACTCCATTTGTCCCCAGGATTGAGCTGGCTGATATAGCTGACTTAGCAGGTATTTCATCCTTCTTGAGCTGTGTGCACTGCCAAGGAGAACATACTTTCTGGCCAGCTGTTGGTATCATTCCTAACCAAGAAGAAACCTGATTAACTGTGTACTTTCTATTCAAGTGGCAAGTTAGTCTCATTGAATAGTATTTTCCACCGATTTTTAGGAAAAATGGAAGATTCCAAGATCAGTTTGGAAACCCCCCTTCTTCTTTTCTAACTGGAGGTATAGGACAATGTTTCAACATCTTCTCTAAACTATGGCTCGATTTCAACCATCTCTAAGAGATTTTTTGATATTTTCTGATACTGTTTTGGGGTCCAGGGTCAAAAAATCTAAAAATTCATAGCTCCATTATTTGCAGTGATTGGAATTTTAAAAGTGCCATTATAAAACGTGTGTTATTATACATACAATGAAATGTTATTCAATCTTAAAAAGGAAGAAAATTCTGATACACATCACAGCATAGAACATTCTGCTAAGTGAAATCAGCCAGACACAAAAAGACAAATCCTGTATGATTCCACTTATCTGAGGTATCTAGAGTAGAATGGGCTGTGGGGAAGAGAAAAGGAGTTGCTGTTCATTGGGTATAGTGTTTCAGTTTTACAAGATGAAAAAGTTCTGGAAATGGATGATGGTGATTGTTGCATAACTATGTAAATGTAGTCAATGTCATTGACCTCTACATTTTAAAATGGTTAAAATGGTAAATTTTACATTTGTGTATTTTACCACAATTAAAAGTGTATAACAAAGAAGTAAAATAAAAAGGGAGAAATTAAAAGAATTAAGATTCATTTCCACACTAAATTCAGAAAAACAAAGAATTCTTCATAGGGAACCTGGAGTCCAACATGAGAAACATAAGGCTGAACTTAAAACAGACCTAAATATTAAGAGGAAGAGGAAGAGGTAACACACAGAAGCAGTTACCATGATATATCTAATTGCTCATTGGGCACAGGATAAAAAACAATTATTCTCACAATACCCAGAATGATTAAGAGATAGAGCTATGTTATATTTGTCATTTTACTTTATGTCATTTTTTAATAAATAATTTGTTGAGAAATGATTAACCCAATAATTAGTACACATATGTAAATTTTATGTTTTCACATATGTATATCACCGTGAAGCCCCAAAATCAAGATGATGAATATATCCATCCCCTCAAAATTTCCACATTCCAAATTTTAATTCCTCACTCCCAATCTTCACCACTTCTGAAACTCCACTCCTATAAGCAACCACTGTCACATTTTACATTATTTTATATTTTTAAGAGATTCTTCAGAGTGCTTTAGACTATTCTTTAGAGTAACAGTGGAGTTTAATTAACATACAGTGTTATATTAGTTTCAGGTATACATTATAATGATTTAACAATTCCATATATCATCCAGAGCTCATCAAGATAAGTGTACTCTTGATCCCCTTTATTTTACCCCTCTACCCACCTGCCTCCCCTCTGAAAACCACAAGTTTGTTCTCTGTATTTAAGAGTCTAGGTTTTTTTTTAATCTTTTTTTCTTTGTTTGATCATTTGTTTTGTTTCTTAAATTCCACATATGAGTGGAATAATATGGCATTTCTCTTTTATAAGAGTTTTATGTAATCAAATGCCAAATGCTTTTTCCTGGCTTGTTTACTTAGCAGAATTATTCTGAGATTTATCCATGTGGTAGTGTTTATAAATAGTTTGTTCCTTTTTATTCCTAAATAGTATTCCATTGTATAGATTAGAGCACATTTTGTTTATCCGCATATCTGTTAATGGACATTTGGGTTGTTTTTAATTTTTGGCTTTTGTTAATAACACTGCTATGAATATTCATGTATATTCTTTGTATGGAATTATGCTTTCAGTTCTGTTAGGTAAAATACCTAGGAGTGAAATGGCTAGATCACATGGTAGATGTGTTTTATGTTTTAGAAGAAATTACCACTGTTTTCCAAAGTGATTATACCAGTTTACATCCCTATCAGAAACATATGAAATCTCTAGTTGTTCTATATTCTCACCAATATTTAGAATGGTTAACAATTTTGTTTAGCCATTTACTTGCCTATTGGATGTGAGATGGTATCTTAGTTTCCTATTGCTACTGTAAAAATTACTATGATTTTTTTTACAAATAGTTTATTGTCAAGTTGGTTTCCATATAACACCCAGAGATCATCCCCATAAGTGCCCTCCTCCATGCTCATCTCCCCTTCTCCTCCACACCCATGAGTCCTCAGTTTGTTCTCAGCATTCAAGAGTCTCTCATGGTTTGCCTCCCTCCCTTCCCCCCCCATTCCCCCCCCTTCTTGTCCCACATGGTCCTCAGTTAAGTTCCTCCTAATCCTCCTATACGTGCAAACATATGATGTTTGTCCTTCTCTGCCTGACTTATTTCGCTCAGCGTAACACCCTTAAGGTCCATCCATGTTGCTACACGTGGCCAGATTGCATTCTTTCTCATTGCCACGTAGTATTCCATTGTATAGATAAACCATATCTTCTTGATCCATTCGTCTGTTGATGGACACTTAGGCTCTTTCCATGTTTTAGCTATTGTTGAGAGTGTTGCTATGAACATTGGGGAACATGTGCAACTATGCATCAGCATTTCTATATCCCTTGGATAAATTCCTAGCAGTGCTATTGCTGGGTCATAGGGGAGTGCTAGTGTTAATTTTTTGAGGAACCTCCACACTGTTTTCCAGAGGGGCTGTACCAGCTTATATTCCCACCAACAGTATAGGAGGGTGCCCGTTTATCCACATCCTCACCAGCATCTAGAGTTCTCTGATTTGCTCATTTTAGCCACTCTGACTGGCGTGAGGTGGTATCTCAGTGTGGTTTTGATTTGTATTTCCCTGATGAGGAAGGATGCTGAGCATCGTTTCGTGTGTCTGTTGGCCATCTGGATGTCCTCTTTGGAGAAGTGTCTGTTCATATCTTCTGCGCATTTCTTCATACACATATATATATACTACATACATATATATATGTATGTATGTAGTATATATATATATAAAGCATATAACCGGATTTCCCAGCTACAGTTAAATAGCCGGGTGTATGCAGTGCTGGTTGAAGAGCATAGAGAAAGAGAGAGAAGACAGGGCGGGGATGAGGCAAAATTGGAAATAGAATGAACACGCAGAAGGGATACGAAGCTTTTTTAAAAGAGTTAAAGGGTAGAGTATGGTTGGTTAGGTGAGAGAAGGATGCTGGTATTATCCAGAGAAACTATATAGTCTAATTACTCCTGAGAGAAAGAGATGAAAATGTCGGTAGGTGTAGAATTTATATCTACAGAATGGACTAGTTGTGATTGTTTAAGCAAGGTGATGACCAGAGTTAATCAGGTCAGTGTTCTGGGGAAAAAAGAAAGAAAAAAAAAGGGGGGGAGGAGGGCACCTCTCAGGCAGGGATGGGCGTGGCGTGATCCAATGCCTCAGGCGGGAGCTCTGCCTTGGCGGTTGTGGGGAGGAGAGTGGCGGGGCTCCAGTCCCTTCTTGAACCAAGCGCTGCACCTCGCTTTTTTGGGCGTGTAAACTCCCCGTACTGGGTGCGCAGCCAAAGTTGGTTGCACTCTTCAACCCAGGCCAGTCCCAGTCTCCAAATCCCAGTCCGCGCGCCCCGCTGAAATTGCCTTAGACACAACTTCCCAGGCAATCCCCTCGGGGCAATTCCAGGCCTCCCGCCTCGCTCTGGGGGTGGAGTCAGAATCGCTGCTTCCTTCTCTGGGTCGGGCTGGCAAGCATGGGCGGGGGTTTGCCTGCTGGGTGCGCCGAGCCCGCTGGAGTGAGAAACACCAGGTTTATGTCTCGCCACCCGAAACACGAACTCGCAGGCAAATGTCCCAGTTTTTAGCTCTTTGCCTTCCCTCTAGAGTTCCAGGCAGCCAGGAGCGCGGACGCCCGGTGTCCGCGCGTGGCTCTTCCAGGGGCCCCAGCCCGCCGGGAGGACAATGGCGGCAGGCGTGCCGCTACTCTAGAAGTCCAGCCAGCCAGGAGCAAGCACAAAGAAGCAGTCTCTGTGCTCAGCCCCTCCGGTACCAGTTGGCGCAAGGGGACCTGGCGTGCAGGTATTTGACGCACAGGGTCTTTCTATGTCCTGAGCGGAGGTTTTTCTGTTTTGGACTCTCTCTTTTTCCCCTCTCACTCCCCGCAGAGGGGGATCGCCTCCAACCCTGGAGTCTCCGATGCCGGCCCGATTTTATCTTCCCCAGTTCGCACTCACGTTAGAAGGCTTTCTCAGTGGATTCTGTGTCCTTTTTCTCTCAATCTCTCAGGTTTCGTAAGGTTTCCAATGGCTTCAGATCTTTTCTGTGTGAGGTATGGGCGCGAGTGCAAGTACGGAGCTCCTTATTTCTCCGCCATCTTGCCCCTCCCCCGACCCCTGTGCTTTTTTCAAGCCCAGCTATTAATTTTATGATTATTGTTCTAAAATCTTGCTCAGCTATGCTGCTTATATCTGTTTTGAGAGGTTCATTAGCTCTCAATTCTTCTTGGAATTTCGTTGGAGGAGAGCTCTTTCTTTTCGTCATTTTTAGTTAGCTTTCTGGCTCTTGTTAGTTTTAGACTTGTTATGCTCTCTGTACCTATGAGCGCTGTTGTATCCAAGAAGACTCTTTGTCCAGGGCCTATCCTTTCAGAGAGTGTTTTTTGAATCGTATCTCTTGGTCTCTCTTGTTGAGACCTTTGTTATTTTATTTTCCTACTCGTAGTGATATTTGGGACTCTCCACCATGTGTGCTTTGGCTTGTTTCTTGAGGTAGCTCTGGGGAAGAAAACAGACAGACAGACACACAGGGAGCAGAGGCACACAAACGCACAGACAAATCCGACAAACATGCAAACCGAGAGGGAAAACGAAAAAGTTAAGAGAAAAGATGGAGGAGGGAAGACGAATAATAGAGAATAAAAAATACATAAAAAGGTGAAAAAGAAGAAAAGGAAAAAAGAAGAAAACCAATGGACAAAGAACAGTTTAAAGCATATAACCAGATTTCCCAGCTACAATAAAATAGTCGGGTGTATGCAGTGCTGGTTGAAGAGCATAGAGAAAGAGAGAGAAGACAGGGTAGGGATGAGGCAAAATTGGAAATAGAATGAACAGGCAGAAGTAATAAGAAGTTTTTTTCAAAGAGATAAAGGGTGGAATATGGTTGGATAGGTGAGAGAAGGACACTGGTGTTATCCAGAGAGACTATATAGTCTAATTACTCCTGAGATAAAGAGGTGAAAATGTCGGTAGGTGTAGAATTTATATCTACAGAATGGACTAGATGAGACTGTTTAAGCAAGCCGGTGATTAGAGTTAATCAGGTCAGCGTTCTTGGAAAAAGAGAAAAAGAAAAAGAAAAAAGAAAAAAAACAAAAAAAACCCCACAAACAAACAAAAAAGGAGGAGGGCAGCTCTCTAGCAGTGATGGGCATGGTGGAGTCCAATGCGTCAGGTGGGAGTTCTGCCTTGGTGGTTGTGGGGAGGAGAGTGGCGGCGCTCCAGTCCCTTCTTGAACCAAGTGTTGCACCTCGCTTTTTTGGGTGTGTAAACTCCCCATGCCAGGGGCGCAGCCAAAGTGGGTCACACTCTTTAACCCAGGCCAGGCCTAGTTTCCAAATCCCAGTCCGCGCCCCCCACTGAAATTGCCATAGACACAACCTCGCAGGTGATCCCCTCGGGGCAATTCCAAGCCTCTTGCCTAACCCTGGGGATGGAGCCAGAATCACTGCTCCCTTCTCCTCCAGGTCGGGTTGGCAAACAAGGACGGGGTTTGCCTGGGGGGCTCGCAGGCCCCCTGGAGAGAGGCAAGCCAGGTCCCTCTGTGTCTCGTCACCCGAGGGACACCCAGCTGCTTGGGGTGTCAGCAGCTCCCCAGGGACAGAAGGAGGATCTAACTAAGATGAGGAATCTGCTCAGTTCAGTTCTGGCACTCACAAGCTCAGAAAAATTGTAACTCAGTAGGTCTAGGTATAACTTCTTTTTTTTTTCCTCTCAGAGTTCCACAGGTGATTCTGTCACACAAGCAAGGTTGGAAAATTCTGCTTAGGAAATGTTCTACTGCAGCAAGAAAGATTCGAATTAGCTCTTCAGGACAATGTCCCCTATGTTCCGAAACATCATGTTTCGGTCGCAGGCAAATCTCCCAGTTTTAAGCCCTTCGCCTTCCCTCTAGAGTTCCAGCCAGCCAGGAGCGCGGAGGTCTGTTATGCGTGTGGTTCCTCCAAGGGTCCAGCTGAGCCAGGAGTACAAAGGAGCGGTGTGCGCGCAGCCCATCCGGGACGAGTTGGCGCGCGGGGACCTGGTGCGCAGGGATTTGGCGCACACTGTCCTTCTGTGCCCCTAGCGGAGGTTTTTCTGTTTCCCAGCGACAGGAACCGTGTCTTGAGTAGTTTCAGACTCTCTCTTTTTCCCCTCTCACTCCCCGCAGAGGGGGATCGCCACCTTCCCTCTGAGTCTCCGATCCCTGCCCGATTTTACCTTCCCCAGTTCGCACTCAAGTTAGAAGTCTTTCTCAGTGGATTCTGCGTCCTTTTTCTCCCAATCTCTTGGGTTCCTATGGCTTCAGTTCTTTTCCGTGTGAGATATGGGGGCGAGTGCAATGCACGGAGCTCCCTACTTCTCTGCCATCTTGCCCCTCCCCCCCCCAATTACTATGAATTTAATAAACTAAAACAACACAAAAATATTATCTTATAGTTTTGGAAGTCAGAAGGTTGAAATGAGTCTTATGAGACTAAAATCAAGGTGTCAGCAAGATTGTATTCCTTCTGGAGGCTACAAGGGAACTCCATTCCCTTGGGTTTTCCATCTTCTAGAGACCAGCTACATTCCTGGGGTCATGCATAGCCTCTTCTTCCTCCATCTTCAAAGCACATCTTTCACTTTTGTTGTCATGTCTTTTTTTCCCCCCAACTCTAATACTTTAGCATCTCTCTTTAAAGGACCCTGGTGATTATGTTGAGCCCATAAAAATAATCCATGATAATCTCCTGAACTCAAGGTCTTTAACTTGATCACATCTGAACAGCCCTTTTTACAAGGTAGTATATTTTCAGGTTTCAAGGTTTAGAAAGTAGGCATCTTGGGGGAGGATGAGCATTATTTACCTTACCATAATTGATATCTCATGTGTATGGGTGTTTTTAGCAGCTTAAGATATAATTCACATACCCCAAAATTATCCCTTTTAAAATATTCACTAGTTTTTAGTATATTCACAACGTTGTACAGCCATCACCACTAATTTTAGAACATTTTCCTCACCCTAATAAGAAACGTCATACTAGGGGCGCCTGGGTGGCTTAGTCGGTTAAGCGTCCGACTTTCGCTTAGGTCATGATCTCGCGGTTCGTGGGTTCGAGCCCCGCGTCGGGCTCTGTGCTGACTGCCAGCTCAGAGCCTGGAGCCTGTTTCAGTCTGTGAC